>NW_027422652.1:645000-647500 GCF_048934315.1 Petromyzon marinus | reverse complement strand
TCCCGGCTTAACGCACTGCTTCCTGTCAGAGAGGAAGTCTGTGATCCACCTGCAGGTGGAGTAGGGCACGTTCAGCTGGAAGAGCTTGTCCTGAAGCAGGGCAGGGATGATGGTGTTGAAGGCAGAGCTGAAGTCCACAAACAGGATCCTGGCGTAGGATGCTGGGGCGTCCACATGCTGTAGGGTGAAGTGGAGGGCCATGTTAACTGCGTCGTCCACAGACCTGTTGGCTCTGTAGGCAAACTGAAGGGGGTCCAGGAGAGGGTCTGTGATGGCTTTGAGGTGTGCCAGGAGCAGGCGCTCAAAAGACTTCATTACCACAGATGTAAGGGCGACCGGTCTGTAATCATTTAGTCCTGTTGGCCTTAGCTTTTTGGGCACAGCGATGATGGTGGAGGACTTGAGACAGGCTGGTACATGGCATGTCTCCAGGGAGGTGTTAAAGATGTTGGTGAACACCGGAGACAGCTGGCCAGCGCAGTGCCTGAGGGTGGCTGGAGAGACAGAGTCCGGCCCGGCTGCTTTGCGTGGATTCTGCCTCTTGAAAAGCCCATTAACTTCTCCCTCCTGAAAGGAGAGAGTCGTTTCTGTAGTATGGGTGGGGGATGGGGCCTCTTGGGTGGGAAGGGGTGGTTCAGGACAGTCCAATTGTCTTTCAAATCTACGGTAGAACTCGTTCAGGTCGTTGGCTAGGCGGGAGTCGTTAGTGGTGTGGGGCGCTCTGGGTTTGTAGTTGGTGATGTGCCTGAGCCCTTTGGCAGACAGAAGCAGCGTCGTTAGTAGAGAACTGGTGTTTTAGTGTCTCTGAGTACAGTCGTTTAGCCTCTCTCACCGCTTTGCTAAACCTGTTCTTCGACTCCTTGAATCTGTCTCTATCCCCACTCCTAAACGCTTCCTCCTTCTCCAACCTCAACCTTTTGAGCTTTGCTGAGAACCAGGGCTTGTTGTTGTTAAAGTTCACCCTGGTACGTGTTGGGATACAGCAGTCCTCACAGAAGCTGATGTACACAGCCTCTGTGAGTTCATCCAGACTATTGGTAGCAGTCGTGAACATATCCCAGTCAGTACAGTCTAAGCACGCCCGCAAATCTTCCACAGCCTCACTGGTCCACTGTTTAGATGTCCTCACAGCAGGTTTACAGAGTTTTAGTTGCTGCCTGTATGCACGAATCAGGTGGACCAAGGGAGTTCTGTGCGAGCCGAACAGCCCCGTGACCCACAAGAGAAACATCCCCGCCAAATTCGAGCGTTTGACGGGGTCTATCCGTGAAAAAATATTCACGTTTTTGAGTGCACATGCATTTCTGCTGCAAATGCCTCTGGAAGTTTCATGCCGTTCGTATGCCAATTGTGGCAACACGAAAATGACCCGTTTTCCCATTCCGAGGGATTTCTGTGCGACCCTAACAGCCCCGTGAGCCACAAGAGACACATCCCCGCCAATTTCTAGCGTTTCACGGGGTCTATCCGTGAAAAATATAGACGTTTTTGAGTGCACATGCATTTCTGCTGCAGATGCCTCTGGAAGTTTCATGCCGTTCGTACGCAATGTGGCAACACGAAAATGACCCCTTTTCCCATTCCGAGGGATTTCTGTGCGACCCTAACTAACAGCGCCCGTGAGCCACAAGAGAGACATCCCCGCCAATTTATAGCGTTTCACGGGGTCTATCCGTGAAAAATATAGACGTTTTTGAGTGCACATGCATTCCTGCTGCAAATGCCTCTGGAAGTTTCATGCCGTTCCTATGCAATGTGGCCACACAAAAATGACCCGTTTTCCCATTCCGAGGCATTTCTGTGCGACCCTAACAGCCCCGTGAGCCACAAGAGAGACATCCCCGCCAACTTCTAGCGTTTGACGGGGTCTATGCGTGAAAAATATTAAAATTTTTGAGTGCACGTGCCTTTCTGCTGCAAATGCCTCTGGAAGTTTCATGGCGTTCCTATGCAATGTGGCAACACGAAAATGACCCCTTTTCCCATTCCGAGGGAGTTCTGTGCCACCCTAACAGCCCCGTGAGCCACAAGAGACACATCCCCGCCAATTTCTAGCGTTTCACGGGGTCTATCCGTGAAACATATAGAAGTTTTTGAGTGCACATGCATTCCTGCTGCAAATGCCTCTGGAAGTTTCATGCGGTTCGTACGCAATGTGGCAACACGAAAATGACCCGTTTTCCCATTCCCAGGGATTTCTGTGCGACCCGAACAGCCCCGTGAGCCACAAGAGACACATCCCCGCCAATTTCTAGCGTTTCACGGGGTCTATCCGTGAAAAATATCAATTTTTTTTTGACTGCACATGCATTTCTGCTGCAAATGCCTCTGGAAGTTGCATGCGGTTCGCATGCAATGTGGCGACACGAAAATGACCCGTTTTCCCATTCCGAGGGATTTCTGTGCCACCCTAACAGCCCCGTGAGCCACAAGAGAGACATCCCCGCCAATTTCTAGCGTATCACGGGGTCTATCCGTGAGAAATATTCACTTTTTTGAG
>NW_027422652.1:632500-635000 GCF_048934315.1 Petromyzon marinus | reverse complement strand
GAACACCGGAGACAGCTGGCCAGCGCAGTGCCTGAGGGTGGCTGGAGAGACAGAGTCCGGCCCGGCTGCTTTGCGTGGATTCTGCCTCTTGAAAAGCCCATTAACTTCTCCCTCCTGAAAGGAGAGAGTCGTTTCTGTAGTATGGGTGGGGGATGGGGCCTCTTGGGTGGGAAGGGGTGGTTCAGGACAGTCCAATTGTCTTTCAAATCTACGGTAGAACTCGTTCAGGTCGTTGGCTAGGCGGGAGTCGTTAGTGGTGTGGGGCGCTCTGGGTTTGTAGTTGGTGATGTGCCTGAGCCCTTTGGCAGACAGAAGCAGCGTCGTTAGTAGAGAACTGGTGTTTTAGTGTCTCTGAGTACAGTCGTTTAGCCTCTCTCACCGCTTTGCTAAACCTGTTCTTCGACTCCTTGAATCTGTCTCTATCCCCACTCCTAAACGCTTCCTCCTTCTCCAACCTCAACCTTTTGAGCTTTGCTGAGAACCAGGGCTTGTTGTTGTTAAAGTTCACCCTGGTACGTGTTGGGATACAGCAGTCCTCACAGAAGCTGATGTACACAGCCTCTGTGAGTTCATCCAGACTATTGGTAGCAGTCGTGAACATATCCCAGTCAGTACAGTCTAAGCACGCCCGCAAATCTTCCACAGCCTCACTGGTCCACTGTTTAGATGTCCTCACAGCAGGTTTACAGAGTTTTAGTTGCTGCCTGTATGCACGAATCAGGTGGACCAAGGGAGTTCTGTGCGAGCCGAACAGCCCCGTGACCCACAAGAGAAACATCCCCGCCAAATTCGAGCGTTTGACGGGGTCTATCCGTGAAAAAATATTCACGTTTTTGAGTGCACATGCATTTCTGCTGCAAATGCCTCTGGAAGTTTCATGCCGTTCGTATGCCAATTGTGGCAACACGAAAATGACCCGTTTTCCCATTCCGAGGGATTTCTGTGCGACCCTAACAGCCCCGTGAGCCACAAGAGACACATCCCCGCCAATTTCTAGCGTTTCACGGGGTCTATCCGTGAAAAATATAGACGTTTTTGAGTGCACATGCATTTCTGCTGCAGATGCCTCTGGAAGTTTCATGCCGTTCGTACGCAATGTGGCAACACGAAAATGACCCCTTTTCCCATTCCGAGGGATTTCTGTGCGACCCTAACTAACAGCGCCCGTGAGCCACAAGAGAGACATCCCCGCCAATTTATAGCGTTTCACGGGGTCTATCCGTGAAAAATATAGACGTTTTTGAGTGCACATGCATTCCTGCTGCAAATGCCTCTGGAAGTTTCATGCCGTTCCTATGCAATGTGGCCACACAAAAATGACCCGTTTTCCCATTCCGAGGCATTTCTGTGCGACCCTAACAGCCCCGTGAGCCACAAGAGAGACATCCCCGCCAACTTCTAGCGTTTGACGGGGTCTATGCGTGAAAAATATTAAAATTTTTGAGTGCACGTGCCTTTCTGCTGCAAATGCCTCTGGAAGTTTCATGGCGTTCCTATGCAATGTGGCAACACGAAAATGACCCCTTTTCCCATTCCGAGGGAGTTCTGTGCCACCCTAACAGCCCCGTGAGCCACAAGAGACACATCCCCGCCAATTTCTAGCGTTTCACGGGGTCTATCCGTGAAACATATAGAAGTTTTTGAGTGCACATGCATTCCTGCTGCAAATGCCTCTGGAAGTTTCATGCGGTTCGTACGCAATGTGGCAACACGAAAATGACCCGTTTTCCCATTCCCAGGGATTTCTGTGCGACCCGAACAGCCCCGTGAGCCACAAGAGACACATCCCCGCCAATTTCTAGCGTTTCACGGGGTCTATCCGTGAAAAATATCAATTTTTTTTTGACTGCACATGCATTTCTGCTGCAAATGCCTCTGGAAGTTGCATGCGGTTCGCATGCAATGTGGCGACACGAAAATGACCCGTTTTCCCATTCCGAGGGATTTCTGTGCCACCCTAACAGCCCCGTGAGCCACAAGAGAGACATCCCCGCCAATTTCTAGCGTATCACGGGGTCTATCCGTGAGAAATATTCACTTTTTTGAGTGCACATGCATTCCTGCTGCAAATGCCTCTGGAAGTTTCATGCGGTTCGTATGCAATGTGGCGACACGAAAATGACCCGTTTTCCCATTCCGAGGGATTTCTGTGCCACCCTAACAGCCCCGTGAGCCACAAGAGAGACATCCCCGCCCACTTCTAGCGTTTCACGGGGTCTCTCCGTGAAAAATATCACATTTTTTGAGTGCACATGCATTCCTGCTGCAAATGCCTCTGGAAGTTTCATGCGGTTCGCATGCAATGTGGCGACACGAAAATGACCCGTTTTTTCCCATTCCGAGGGATTTCTGTGCCACCCTAACAGCCCCGTGAGCCACAAGAGACACATCCCCGCCAATTTCTAGCGTTTCACGGGGTCTATCCGTGAAAAATATTCAATTTTTTGACTGCACATGCATTTCTGCTGCAAATGCCTCTGGAAGTTTCATGCGGTTCGCA
>NW_027422652.1:620000-622500 GCF_048934315.1 Petromyzon marinus | reverse complement strand
GAGTAGGGCACGTTCAGCTGGAAGAGCTTGTCCTGAAGCAGGGCAGGGATGATGGTGTTGAAGGCAGAGCTGAAGTCCACAAACAGGATCCTGGCGTAGGATGCTGGGGCGTCCACATGCTGTAGGGTGAAGTGGAGGGCCATGTTAACTGCGTCGTCCACAGACCTGTTGGCTCTGTAGGCAAACTGAAGGGGGTCCAGGAGAGGGTCTGTGATGGCTTTGAGGTGTGCCAGGAGCAGGCGCTCAAAAGACTTCATTACCACAGATGTAAGGGCGACCGGTCTGTAATCATTTAGTCCTGTTGGCCTTAGCTTTTTGGGCACAGCGATGATGGTGGAGGACTTGAGACAGGCTGGTACATGGCATGTCTCCAGGGAGGTGTTAAAGATGTTGGTGAACACCGGAGACAGCTGGCCAGCGCAGTGCCTGAGGGTGGCTGGAGAGACAGAGTCCGGCCCGGCTGCTTTGCGTGGATTCTGCCTCTTGAAAAGCCCATTAACTTCTCCCTCCTGAAAGGAGAGAGTCGTTTCTGTAGTATGGGTGGGGGATGGGGCCTCTTGGGTGGGAAGGGGTGGTTCAGGACAGTCCAATTGTCTTTCAAATCTACGGTAGAACTCGTTCAGGTCGTTGGCTAGGCGGGAGTCGTTAGTGGTGTGGGGCGCTCTGGGTTTGTAGTTGGTGATGTGCCTGAGCCCTTTGGCAGACAGAAGCAGCGTCGTTAGTAGAGAACTGGTGTTTTAGTGTCTCTGAGTACAGTCGTTTAGCCTCTCTCACCGCTTTGCTAAACCTGTTCTTCGACTCCTTGAATCTGTCTCTATCCCCACTCCTAAACGCTTCCTCCTTCTCCAACCTCAACCTTTTGAGCTTTGCTGAGAACCAGGGCTTGTTGTTGTTAAAGTTCACCCTGGTACGTGTTGGGATACAGCAGTCCTCACAGAAGCTGATGTACACAGCCTCTGTGAGTTCATCCAGACTATTGGTAGCAGTCGTGAACATATCCCAGTCAGTACAGTCTAAGCACGCCCGCAAATCTTCCACAGCCTCACTGGTCCACTGTTTAGATGTCCTCACAGCAGGTTTACAGAGTTTTAGTTGCTGCCTGTATGCACGAATCAGGTGGACCAAGGGAGTTCTGTGCGAGCCGAACAGCCCCGTGACCCACAAGAGAAACATCCCCGCCAAATTCGAGCGTTTGACGGGGTCTATCCGTGAAAAAATATTCACGTTTTTGAGTGCACATGCATTTCTGCTGCAAATGCCTCTGGAAGTTTCATGCCGTTCGTATGCCAATTGTGGCAACACGAAAATACCCGTTTTCCCATTCCGAGGGATTTCTGTGCGACCCTAACAGCCCCGTGAGCCACAAGAGACACATCCCCGCCAATTTCTAGCGTTTCACGGGGTCTATCCGTGAAAAATATAGACGTTTTTGAGTGCACATGCATTTCTGCTGCAGATGCCTCTGGAAGTTTCATGCCGTTCGTACGCAATGTGGCAACACGAAAATGACCCCTTTTCCCATTCCGAGGGATTTCTGTGCGACCCTAACTAACAGCGCCCGTGAGCCACAAGAGAGACATCCCCGCCAATTTATAGCGTTTCACGGGGTCTATCCGTGAAAAATATAGACGTTTTTGAGTGCACATGCATTCCTGCTGCAAATGCCTCTGGAAGTTTCATGCCGTTCCTATGCAATGTGGCCACACAAAAATGACCCGTTTTCCCATTCCGAGGCATTTCTGTGCGACCCTAACAGCCCCGTGAGCCACAAGAGAGACATCCCCGCCAACTTCTAGCGTTTGACGGGGTCTATGCGTGAAAAATATTAAAATTTTTGAGTGCACGTGCCTTTCTGCTGCAAATGCCTCTGGAAGTTTCATGGCGTTCCTATGCAATGTGGCAACACGAAAATGACCCCTTTTCCCATTCCGAGGGAGTTCTGTGCCACCCTAACAGCCCCGTGAGCCACAAGAGACACATCCCCGCCAATTTCTAGCGTTTCACGGGGTCTATCCGTGAAACATATAGAAGTTTTTGAGTGCACATGCATTCCTGCTGCAAATGCCTCTGGAAGTTTCATGCGGTTCGTACGCAATGTGGCAACACGAAAATGACCCGTTTTCCCATTCCCAGGGATTTCTGTGCGACCCGAACAGCCCCGTGAGCCACAAGAGACACATCCCCGCCAATTTCTAGCGTTTCACGGGGTCTATCCGTGAAAAATATCAATTTTTTTTTGACTGCACATGCATTTCTGCTGCAAATGCCTCTGGAAGTTGCATGCGGTTCGCATGCAATGTGGCGACACGAAAATGACCCGTTTTCCCATTCCGAGGGATTTCTGTGCCACCCTAACAGCCCCGTGAGCCACAAGAGAGACATCCCCGCCAATTTCTAGCGTATCACGGGGTCTATCCGTGAGAAATATTCACTTTTTTGAGTGCACATGCATTCCTGCTGCAAATGCCTCTGGAAGTTTCATGCGGTTCGTATGCAATGT
>NW_027422652.1:607500-610000 GCF_048934315.1 Petromyzon marinus | reverse complement strand
ATTCTGCCTCTTGAAAAGCCCATTAACTTCTCCCTCCTGAAAGGAGAGAGTCGTTTCTGTAGTATGGGTGGGGGATGGGGCCTCTTGGGTGGGAAGGGGTGGTTCAGGACAGTCCAATTGTCTTTCAAATCTACGGTAGAACTCGTTCAGGTCGTTGGCTAGGCGGGAGTCGTTAGTGGTGTGGGGCGCTCTGGGTTTGTAGTTGGTGATGTGCCTGAGCCCTTTGGCAGACAGAAGCAGCGTCGTTAGTAGAGAACTGGTGTTTTAGTGTCTCTGAGTACAGTCGTTTAGCCTCTCTCACCGCTTTGCTAAACCTGTTCTTCGACTCCTTGAATCTGTCTCTATCCCCACTCCTAAACGCTTCCTCCTTCTCCAACCTCAACCTTTTGAGCTTTGCTGAGAACCAGGGCTTGTTGTTGTTAAAGTTCACCCTGGTACGTGTTGGGATACAGCAGTCCTCACAGAAGCTGATGTACACAGCCTCTGTGAGTTCATCCAGACTATTGGTAGCAGTCGTGAACATATCCCAGTCAGTACAGTCTAAGCACGCCCGCAAATCTTCCACAGCCTCACTGGTCCACTGTTTAGATGTCCTCACAGCAGGTTTACAGAGTTTTAGTTGCTGCCTGTATGCACGAATCAGGTGGACCAAGGGAGTTCTGTGCGAGCCGAACAGCCCCGTGACCCACAAGAGAAACATCCCCGCCAAATTCGAGCGTTTGACGGGGTCTATCCGTGAAAAAATATTCACGTTTTTGAGTGCACATGCATTTCTGCTGCAAATGCCTCTGGAAGTTTCATGCCGTTCGTATGCCAATTGTGGCAACACGAAAATGACCCGTTTTCCCATTCCGAGGGATTTCTGTGCGACCCTAACAGCCCCGTGAGCCACAAGAGACACATCCCCGCCAATTTCTAGCGTTTCACGGGGTCTATCCGTGAAAAATATAGACGTTTTTGAGTGCACATGCATTTCTGCTGCAGATGCCTCTGGAAGTTTCATGCCGTTCGTACGCAATGTGGCAACACGAAAATGACCCCTTTTCCCATTCCGAGGGATTTCTGTGCGACCCTAACTAACAGCGCCCGTGAGCCACAAGAGAGACATCCCCGCCAATTTATAGCGTTTCACGGGGTCTATCCGTGAAAAATATAGACGTTTTTGAGTGCACATGCATTCCTGCTGCAAATGCCTCTGGAAGTTTCATGCCGTTCCTATGCAATGTGGCCACACAAAAATGACCCGTTTTCCCATTCCGAGGCATTTCTGTGCGACCCTAACAGCCCCGTGAGCCACAAGAGAGACATCCCCGCCAACTTCTAGCGTTTGACGGGGTCTATGCGTGAAAAATATTAAAATTTTTGAGTGCACGTGCCTTTCTGCTGCAAATGCCTCTGGAAGTTTCATGGCGTTCCTATGCAATGTGGCAACACGAAAATGACCCCTTTTCCCATTCCGAGGGAGTTCTGTGCCACCCTAACAGCCCCGTGAGCCACAAGAGACACATCCCCGCCAATTTCTAGCGTTTCACGGGGTCTATCCGTGAAACATATAGAAGTTTTTGAGTGCACATGCATTCCTGCTGCAAATGCCTCTGGAAGTTTCATGCGGTTCGTACGCAATGTGGCAACACGAAAATGACCCGTTTTCCCATTCCCAGGGATTTCTGTGCGACCCGAACAGCCCCGTGAGCCACAAGAGACACATCCCCGCCAATTTCTAGCGTTTCACGGGGTCTATCCGTGAAAAATATCAATTTTTTTTTGACTGCACATGCATTTCTGCTGCAAATGCCTCTGGAAGTTGCATGCGGTTCGCATGCAATGTGGCGACACGAAAATGACCCGTTTTCCCATTCCGAGGGATTTCTGTGCCACCCTAACAGCCCCGTGAGCCACAAGAGAGACATCCCCGCCAATTTCTAGCGTATCACGGGGTCTATCCGTGAGAAATATTCACTTTTTTGAGTGCACATGCATTCCTGCTGCAAATGCCTCTGGAAGTTTCATGCGGTTCGTATGCAATGTGGCGACACGAAAATGACCCGTTTTCCCATTCCGAGGGATTTCTGTGCCACCCTAACAGCCCCGTGAGCCACAAGAGAGACATCCCCGCCCACTTCTAGCGTTTCACGGGGTCTCTCCGTGAAAAATATCACATTTTTTGAGTGCACATGCATTCCTGCTGCAAATGCCTCTGGAAGTTTCATGCGGTTCGCATGCAATGTGGCGACACGAAAATGACCCGTTTTTTCCCATTCCGAGGGATTTCTGTGCCACCCTAACAGCCCCGTGAGCCACAAGAGACACATCCCCGCCAATTTCTAGCGTTTCACGGGGTCTATCCGTGAAAAATATTCAATTTTTTGACTGCACATGCATTTCTGCTGCAAATGCCTCTGGAAGTTTCATGCGGTTCGCATGCAATGTGGCGACACGAAAATGACCCGTTTTCCCATTCCGAGGGATTTCTGTGCCACCCTAACAGCCCCGTGAGCCA
>NW_027422652.1:580000-582500 GCF_048934315.1 Petromyzon marinus | reverse complement strand
TGAAGTGGAGGGCCATGTTAACTGCGTCGTCCACAGACCTGTTGGCTCTGTAGGCAAACTGAAGGGGGTCCAGGAGAGGGTCTGTGATGGCTTTGAGGTGTGCCAGGAGCAGGCGCTCAAAAGACTTCATTACCACAGATGTAAGGGCGACCGGTCTGTAATCATTTAGTCCTGTTGGCCTTAGCTTTTTGGGCACAGCGATGATGGTGGAGGACTTGAGACAGGCTGGTACATGGCATGTCTCCAGGGAGGTGTTAAAGATGTTGGTGAACACCGGAGACAGCTGGCCAGCGCAGTGCCTGAGGGTGGCTGGAGAGACAGAGTCCGGCCCGGCTGCTTTGCGTGGATTCTGCCTCTTGAAAAGCCCATTAACTTCTCCCTCCTGAAAGGAGAGAGTCGTTTCTGTAGTATGGGTGGGGGATGGGGCCTCTTGGGTGGGAAGGGGTGGTTCAGGACAGTCCAATTGTCTTTCAAATCTACGGTAGAACTCGTTCAGGTCGTTGGCTAGGCGGGAGTCGTTAGTGGTGTGGGGCGCTCTGGGTTTGTAGTTGGTGATGTGCCTGAGCCCTTTGGCAGACAGAAGCAGCGTCGTTAGTAGAGAACTGGTGTTTTAGTGTCTCTGAGTACAGTCGTTTAGCCTCTCTCACCGCTTTGCTAAACCTGTTCTTCGACTCCTTGAATCTGTCTCTATCCCCACTCCTAAACGCTTCCTCCTTCTCCAACCTCAACCTTTTGAGCTTTGCTGAGAACCAGGGCTTGTTGTTGTTAAAGTTCACCCTGGTACGTGTTGGGATACAGCAGTCCTCACAGAAGCTGATGTACACAGCCTCTGTGAGTTCATCCAGACTATTGGTAGCAGTCGTGAACATATCCCAGTCAGTACAGTCTAAGCACGCCCGCAAATCTTCCACAGCCTCACTGGTCCACTGTTTAGATGTCCTCACAGCAGGTTTACAGAGTTTTAGTTGCTGCCTGTATGCACGAATCAGGTGGACCAAGGGAGTTCTGTGCGAGCCGAACAGCCCCGTGACCCACAAGAGAAACATCCCCGCCAAATTCGAGCGTTTGACGGGGTCTATCCGTGAAAAAATATTCACGTTTTTGAGTGCACATGCATTTCTGCTGCAAATGCCTCTGGAAGTTTCATGCCGTTCGTATGCCAATTGTGGCAACACGAAAATGACCCGTTTTCCCATTCCGAGGGATTTCTGTGCGACCCTAACAGCCCCGTGAGCCACAAGAGACACATCCCCGCCAATTTCTAGCGTTTCACGGGGTCTATCCGTGAAAAATATAGACGTTTTTGAGTGCACATGCATTTCTGCTGCAGATGCCTCTGGAAGTTTCATGCCGTTCGTACGCAATGTGGCAACACGAAAATGACCCCTTTTCCCATTCCGAGGGATTTCTGTGCGACCCTAACTAACAGCGCCCGTGAGCCACAAGAGAGACATCCCCGCCAATTTATAGCGTTTCACGGGGTCTATCCGTGAAAAATATAGACGTTTTTGAGTGCACATGCATTCCTGCTGCAAATGCCTCTGGAAGTTTCATGCCGTTCCTATGCAATGTGGCCACACAAAAATGACCCGTTTTCCCATTCCGAGGCATTTCTGTGCGACCCTAACAGCCCCGTGAGCCACAAGAGAGACATCCCCGCCAACTTCTAGCGTTTGACGGGGTCTATGCGTGAAAAATATTAAAATTTTTGAGTGCACGTGCCTTTCTGCTGCAAATGCCTCTGGAAGTTTCATGGCGTTCCTATGCAATGTGGCAACACGAAAATGACCCCTTTTCCCATTCCGAGGGAGTTCTGTGCCACCCTAACAGCCCCGTGAGCCACAAGAGACACATCCCCGCCAATTTCTAGCGTTTCACGGGGTCTATCCGTGAAACATATAGAAGTTTTTGAGTGCACATGCATTCCTGCTGCAAATGCCTCTGGAAGTTTCATGCGGTTCGTACGCAATGTGGCAACACGAAAATGACCCGTTTTCCCATTCCCAGGGATTTCTGTGCGACCCGAACAGCCCCGTGAGCCACAAGAGACACATCCCCGCCAATTTCTAGCGTTTCACGGGGTCTATCCGTGAAAAATATCAATTTTTTTTTGACTGCACATGCATTTCTGCTGCAAATGCCTCTGGAAGTTGCATGCGGTTCGCATGCAATGTGGCGACACGAAAATGACCCGTTTTCCCATTCCGAGGGATTTCTGTGCCACCCTAACAGCCCCGTGAGCCACAAGAGAGACATCCCCGCCAATTTCTAGCGTATCACGGGGTCTATCCGTGAGAAATATTCACTTTTTTGAGTGCACATGCATTCCTGCTGCAAATGCCTCTGGAAGTTTCATGCGGTTCGTATGCAATGTGGCGACACGAAAATGACCCGTTTTCCCATTCCGAGGGATTTCTGTGCCACCCTAACAGCCCCGTGAGCCACAAGAGAGACATCCCCGCCCACTTCTAGCGTTTCACGGGGTCTCTCCGTGAAAAAT
>NW_027422652.1:567500-570000 GCF_048934315.1 Petromyzon marinus | reverse complement strand
AAGTTGTTCTGGCTACACCAGGTCACCAGGTTGTCAGCTTCCCACCTATAGTCAGACTCATCCCCACCAGAGATCAGCCCAATGAGGGTGGTGTCGTCCGACAAACTTCAAGAGTTTGACGGACAGATGATTGGAGGCGCAGCTGTTGGTATACAGGGAGAAGAGCAGTGGGCAAAGGACGCAGCCCTGAGGAGTTCCCGTGCTGATGGACCTGGAGTCAGAGACTTCTGTTCCCGGCTTAACGCACTGCTTCCTGTCAGAGAGGAAGTCTGTGATCCACCTGCAGGTGGAGTAGGGCACGTTCAGCTGGAAGAGCTTGTCCTGAAGCAGGGCAGGGATGATGGTGTTGAAGGCAGAGCTGAAGTCCACAAACAGGATCCTGGCGTAGGATGCTGGGGCGTCCACATGCTGTAGGGTGAAGTGGAGGGCCATGTTAACTGCGTCGTCCACAGACCTGTTGGCTCTGTAGGCAAACTGAAGGGGGTCCAGGAGAGGGTCTGTGATGGCTTTGAGGTGTGCCAGGAGCAGGCGCTCAAAAGACTTCATTACCACAGATGTAAGGGCGACCGGTCTGTAATCATTTAGTCCTGTTGGCCTTAGCTTTTTGGGCACAGCGATGATGGTGGAGGACTTGAGACAGGCTGGTACATGGCATGTCTCCAGGGAGGTGTTAAAGATGTTGGTGAACACCGGAGACAGCTGGCCAGCGCAGTGCCTGAGGGTGGCTGGAGAGACAGAGTCCGGCCCGGCTGCTTTGCGTGGATTCTGCCTCTTGAAAAGCCCATTAACTTCTCCCTCCTGAAAGGAGAGAGTCGTTTCTGTAGTATGGGTGGGGGATGGGGCCTCTTGGGTGGGAAGGGGTGGTTCAGGACAGTCCAATTGTCTTTCAAATCTACGGTAGAACTCGTTCAGGTCGTTGGCTAGGCGGGAGTCGTTAGTGGTGTGGGGCGCTCTGGGTTTGTAGTTGGTGATGTGCCTGAGCCCTTTGGCAGACAGAAGCAGCGTCGTTAGTAGAGAACTGGTGTTTTAGTGTCTCTGAGTACAGTCGTTTAGCCTCTCTCACCGCTTTGCTAAACCTGTTCTTCGACTCCTTGAATCTGTCTCTATCCCCACTCCTAAACGCTTCCTCCTTCTCCAACCTCAACCTTTTGAGCTTTGCTGAGAACCAGGGCTTGTTGTTGTTAAAGTTCACCCTGGTACGTGTTGGGATACAGCAGTCCTCACAGAAGCTGATGTACACAGCCTCTGTGAGTTCATCCAGACTATTGGTAGCAGTCGTGAACATATCCCAGTCAGTACAGTCTAAGCACGCCCGCAAATCTTCCACAGCCTCACTGGTCCACTGTTTAGATGTCCTCACAGCAGGTTTACAGAGTTTTAGTTGCTGCCTGTATGCACGAATCAGGTGGACCAAGGGAGTTCTGTGCGAGCCGAACAGCCCCGTGACCCACAAGAGAAACATCCCCGCCAAATTCGAGCGTTTGACGGGGTCTATCCGTGAAAAAATATTCACGTTTTTGAGTGCACATGCATTTCTGCTGCAAATGCCTCTGGAAGTTTCATGCCGTTCGTATGCCAATTGTGGCAACACGAAAATGACCCGTTTTCCCATTCCGAGGGATTTCTGTGCGACCCTAACAGCCCCGTGAGCCACAAGAGACACATCCCCGCCAATTTCTAGCGTTTCACGGGGTCTATCCGTGAAAAATATAGACGTTTTTGAGTGCACATGCATTTCTGCTGCAGATGCCTCTGGAAGTTTCATGCCGTTCGTACGCAATGTGGCAACACGAAAATGACCCCTTTTCCCATTCCGAGGGATTTCTGTGCGACCCTAACTAACAGCGCCCGTGAGCCACAAGAGAGACATCCCCGCCAATTTATAGCGTTTCACGGGGTCTATCCGTGAAAAATATAGACGTTTTTGAGTGCACATGCATTCCTGCTGCAAATGCCTCTGGAAGTTTCATGCCGTTCCTATGCAATGTGGCCACACAAAAATGACCCGTTTTCCCATTCCGAGGCATTTCTGTGCGACCCTAACAGCCCCGTGAGCCACAAGAGAGACATCCCCGCCAACTTCTAGCGTTTGACGGGGTCTATGCGTGAAAAATATTAAAATTTTTGAGTGCACGTGCCTTTCTGCTGCAAATGCCTCTGGAAGTTTCATGGCGTTCCTATGCAATGTGGCAACACGAAAATGACCCCTTTTCCCATTCCGAGGGAGTTCTGTGCCACCCTAACAGCCCCGTGAGCCACAAGAGACACATCCCCGCCAATTTCTAGCGTTTCACGGGGTCTATCCGTGAAACATATAGAAGTTTTTGAGTGCACATGCATTCCTGCTGCAAATGCCTCTGGAAGTTTCATGCGGTTCGTACGCAATGTGGCAACACGAAAATGACCCGTTTTCCCATTCCCAGGGATTTCTGTGCGACCCGAACAGCCCCGTGAGCCACAAGAGACACATCCCCGCCAATTTCTAGCGTTTCACGGGGTC
>NW_027422652.1:555000-560000 GCF_048934315.1 Petromyzon marinus | reverse complement strand
AACACTGAGGGTTCATGGGGACGCCGTCCTATGAAACTCTTGTTTGTCTCGGTGTCAACCCAGACACAGAATGAAGATGCCCTCTGGGCATCTGATGTTGCTAAACCTATGGCGTCTAGGTCGGCGCTAAAAATGACTAGTATACCTTCCATGACCTTCCATAACTCGTCCTTGGAAAAGGAAGAGGAGATGAACTACGATTTTTACGAACAGATTAAAAGTCTAGTTGAGTCGGATGACTCTTCAGATGACTTTACAGAGGATGATGAGGATGTGGAGGAGTCCTTCCTCGACATATCGGCTGAGGAACCCGTGTTGGGAAAGTTTCCCATTGACACCAAGGGAACTATCACGGTTGTACTGCCTAGTCTGGAGTATATATGCGTTATCTGTAAACAACACATGGGCAAAGCATCCGAACTTGTTGCACATTTTAACATCAAACACAGAGACATTCCTCTGGTGTTTAAGTGCGCTAAATGTGACAAAACCAACTCAAACCACCGATCGATTGCCTGTCATGCCCCCAAATGTGGGGGAATAAAGTTAACTGAGGAAAGCTTACCAATGGTCTGTGAATGTTGCCAGGCACGCTTTGCAACTCTAAGTGGCCTTTCGCAGCACAAGAGGCATGCTCACCCAGTCACCCGTAATGAGGAAAGGATTAAAGATGGTATAAAGGGTACCTCGCAGAGAGGGGTACACCGTAGCTGCTGGTCTTTGAAGGAAGTAGAACAGCTGGCCCTTCTAGAGTTGCAGTTTCAGGGGAAAAAGAATATCAATAAGATCATTGCTGAAGCGCTTGGGACTAAGACCAACAAGCAAGTCTCTGACAAGAGACGGGACCTAAGTAAAAAGACAGGGGCCCCCATGTCAGACAGCTTACATTTTTCTTCTAGGCCTCTTGAGACATTGTCTCCCCCACCAAATGTAACAACGGGGACTTCATCCATACTCGCTCAAGCAGCTGAGCGGCTTACGAATGAGAATTCTGGGACCCTGGAAAAGCCTGCAATGGAGGCAATAAAGGCTTGGCTTAACGGCGAGGGCCAACATGATGCCCTCGTAGAAACTGCCACAGCATTGATGCTTTGTCCGATGAGATTGGTGAAAAACAAAGGCAAACGTTCAAAACCCGAGAACGACATTATTAAACCCAGGATATTACCCACACGATCTTGGATGAAGAAGAGAGCGGAAAAACGAGGAAGCTTCATGAAGCACCAGAAGCTCTTCTTTAAGAACCGCTCTCTTCTTGCGTCCTTAGTCCTGGATGGCACTGAACGTCATGAATGCCGAATCCCGAACGCAGATGTATATCGTTTTTACTGCGAAAAATGGGAGAAGGTGTTGCCATTCAATGGCCTGGGCCAATTTAAGTCATCAGGTGTTGCAAATAACGAATACTTTGAGCCCCTAATTTCGGTGGAGGAAGTTCAGACTGCCATACGGGCCATTAAACCAACGTCAGCAGCTGGGCCAGATGGCCTAACAAGGGCTGCAATCTGTGCTGCCGACCCCGAGGGTCGGACACTGACAGCCCTATTTAATGCATGGATGATTACAGGAATTATTCCCAAAGAGTTGAAAAAGAATAGGACGATTCTTATTCCTAAGGTTATGGACGATGAAAAGCTGAAAGAATTGGGGAACTGGAGACCAATAACGATCGGTTCAATGATTCTGAGATTATTTTCCAGAATAATGACTGCACGTCTTGCTCGTGCTTGTCCCTTAAACCCAAGGCAGCGTGGTTTTATAGCGGCATCTGGCTGCTCTGAAAATCTTAAGGTGCTACAGGACCTTATGAGACATGCTAAGAAATTGCACAGGCCGTTGGCTGTCATGTTTATCGACATAGCGAAAGCTTTTGACTCGGTTTCGCATGCTCATATTTTATGGGTGTTAAGGCACAAGAAAGTAGATGAACACGTGGTGGGCATCATCCAGAACGCCTACGATCGGTGTACGACCTCGTTCAAAAGCAATGGCGAGTCGACTCGAGAAATTAGCATACGTGTTGGTGTCAAACAGGGTGACCCCATGTCACCCCTGCTCTTCAATCTTGCCATGGACCCTTTGATATGCACCCTAGAGTCACACGGAGTTGGGTACTCCATTGATACCGACCACGTGACAGCTCTTGCGTTTGCTGATGATTTGGTGTTGGTGAGCGAATCTTGGGTTGGTATGGCCGCCAATCTAGCGATCTTGGAATCATTTTGTGGGCTATCGGGATTGGAGGTTCAGGCCAGAAAGTGCCAGGGCTTCATGATAAGCCCAACCAAAGATTCATATACGGTGAACAACTGCGACCCATGGACTATCAAAAATAAAGATGTCCATATGATCCAACCTGATGAATCAACGAAATACCTTGGTCTGAAAATTGGCCCTTGGACTGGCACTATACAGCCTGATCTACATTGTCAGCTAAAGACATGGATCTCGAAAATCGATGAGGCGCCTCTGAAGCCAACTCAGAAGGTTGAACTACTCAATGCCTATGCCCTACCCAGATTGTTATATCCTGCAGACCACTCGGACTGCAAGCAATCAACTCTCCGTGGGTTGGACCAAGAGATTAGAAAGGCGGTAAAAGGATGGCTCCACCTTCCCGCTTCAACTTGTGATGGACTGTTATATGCCAGAGCCCGAGACGGAGGCCTTGCCATCTTGAAACTGGAAAAAACAATCCCTTCGGTTCAAGTTAGAAGGCTGCAACGTATAGCAAACTCGTCCGATGCTATCACCCGTAATATTGTGTCCTCGCAGGGTATGGAGGAAGAATACCGTAATTTGTGGGTACGAGCAGGGGGTGACAGTGATGCAATCCCAACATTCGTTCTCAGGGACTCGGTGTCAAAAGAACCTGTATATCCGAGACCCTGCGATTGGAGGGAGCATGAATTTCAGAGATGGTGCGAAAAGCCGGTTCAAGGAAGGGGCATTGTAAACTTTGCGCATGATAGAATCAGTAATGCTTGGTTGAGGCCATGGTGCGGCTTTAAACAATGCTTCTTTATCGCAGCACTACAACTAAGGGCAAATATTTACCCAACAAGAGAAAGCTTGAACAGAGGCAGAGATGGGGCCTTACGTTCCTGCAGGAAATGCTCTGCCAGACTCGAGTCCCTTTCGCACATTCTCGGTCAATGTCCTGCAGTACAGAAAGCAAGAATTGCGCGACATAACAAGATCAGTAACATTCTGGCAGACGAAGCGGCTAGATTGGGCTGGTCTGTATACAAAGAGCCACGGTTCATATCCGAGACGGGAGAGATGAGAAAGCCTGACCTCGTGTTTGCAAAAGATGAGGAGGCGGTTGTGATCGATGTCACCGTCCGTTTTGAGCTTTCAAAGAATACCTTGTCAGATGCTGCCTCGCACAAAGTTTCGTACTATACCCCTCTTGGTGATCAAGTCAAAGTGCTGACGAAGGCTAGCAAGGTCACATTCTTTGGATTCCCGGTTGGGGCAAGAGGAAAGTGGCCCCTTGAGAATAACGAGGTACTTACCTCCCTGGGCCTGACCAAACCCAGAACGACATCACTGGCCAAGATGATTTCCCGCAGAACGCTGCTTTTCTCTCTTGATATTCTGAGAATGTTCTGTGGAAATTATGCGGTCTATGAACAGTCATAGACAACCTCCGAAACAAATAATAGTTTTGTTTTAAGATGTCATTTGTTTTAGATTGATTTTGTTATTTTCGAAGGTGAAGTCGGTTTTTATTTCATTTTACTATTTTCCACAATTTAGATTGTTATTTTCCAAGACGAAGTCTTGGTTTTTTTTTTTATTGTTAGTTTTTTTTTTAACACGTCGTATTTGTTACTTTAGAGCTTAGAGGGGACTTTATTTTCGCCTTACTATTTTCTGCCTACAAAGAAGATTAAAAATAAGCTTTTTTCAAGATGGTTTTGTTATTTTCCAAGGTGAAGTCTTGATATTCTTATTTTACTATTTTCCATAAAGAAGACCTTTCTTTTAGATTTTGTTATTTTCCAAGACGAAGACTTGGTATTTTTATTATATTGCTATTTTTTACACGAAGCTTATTCAAGAGCACTTATATAGATTAGACTTTGTTATTTTAATTCTTTATTTTTGGACTACATCAGTTCGAGAGTCCTGTAACTTACTATTTTCTGCCTACAAAGAAGATTAGAAATAAGCTTTATTTAAGATATTTTAGATTAGATTTTGTTATTTTCCAAGGTGAAGTCTTGGTTTTTTTTATTTTACTATTTTCCACAAAGAAGACTTTTCTTTTCTTTTAGATTTTGTTATTTTCCAAGACGAAGACTTGGTATTTTTTTTTTTTGCTATTTTTTACAGGAAGCTTTATTCAAGAGCACTTATATAGATTAGACTTTGTTATTTTAATTCTTTATTTTTGCACTACATCAGTTCGAGAGAAGACTACAAACCAGCTTTATTTAAGATGTTTTAGATTAGATTTTGTTATTTTCCAAGGTGAAGTCTTGGTTTTTTATTTTACTATTTTCCACAAAGAAGACTTTTCTTTTAGATTTTGTTATTTTCCAAGACGAAGACTTGGTATTTTTTTATTGCTATTTTTTTTACACGAAGCCTTTTCAAGAGCACTTATATAGATTAGACTTTGTTATTTTAATTCTTTATTTTTGGACTACATCAGTTCGAGAGTCCTGTAACTTACTATTTTCTGCCTACAAAGAAGATTACAAATAAGCTTTATTTAAGATGTTTTAGATTAGATTTTGTTATTTTCCAAGGTGAAGTCTTGGTTTTTTTTATTTTACTATTTTCCACAAAGAAGACTTTTCTTTTCTTTTAGATTTTGTTATTTTCCAAGACGAAGACTTGGTTTTTTTTATATTGCTATTTTTTTTTACACTGCTTTATTCAAGAGCGCTTATATAGATTAGACTTTGTTATTTTAATTCTTTATTTTTGGAATACATCAGTTTGAGAGTTCTGTAACGTACAATTTTGAGCCTACAAAGAAGACTACA
>NW_027422652.1:520000-525000 GCF_048934315.1 Petromyzon marinus | reverse complement strand
AATTCCTACTGCCGTGCATCAATGGCAACAAGGAGTAGAGTCGGTAAGGTTACCGGATTCTCGAACTGATGTACTCCAAAAAATAAAGAATTAAAATAACAAAGTCTAATCTATATAAGTAATGTTGAATAAAGCTTATTTTTAATCTTCTTTGAAGGCAGAAAATAGTAAGGTAAAAATAAAGTCCTCTCTATGCTCTGAAGTAACATATAAAAAAAACTAGCAATAAAAAAAAATACCAAGTCTTCGTCTTGGAAAATAACAAAATCTAAAAGAAAAATCTTCTTTGTGGAAAATAGTAAAATAAAAAAACCAAGTCTTCACCTTGGAAAATAACAAAATCTAATCTAAAACATCTTAAATAAAGCTTGTCTGTAGTCTTCTTTGTAGGCAGAAAATAGTACGTTACAGGACTCTCAAACTGATGTATTCCAAAAATAAAGAATTAAAATAACAAAGTCTAATCTATATAAGCGCTCTTGAATAAAGCAGTGTAAAAAAAAAAATAGCAATATAAAAAAAACCAAGTCTTCGTCTTGGAAAATAACAAAATCTAAAAGAAAAGAAGTCTTCTTTGTGGAAAATAGTAAAATAAAAAAAACCAAGACTTCACCTTGGAAAATAACAAAATCTAATCTAAAACATCTTAAATATAGCTTATTTGTAATCTTCTTTGTAGGCAGAAAATAGTAAGTTACAGGACTCTCGAACTGATGTAGTCCAAAAATAAAGAATTAAAATAACAAAGTCTAATCTATATAAGTGCTCTTGAATAGGCTTCGTGTAAAAAAATAGCAATAAAAAAATACCAAGTCTTCGTCTTGGAAAATAACAAAATCTAAAAGAAAAGTCTTCTTTGTGGAAAATAGTAAAATAAAAAACCAAGACTTCACCTTGGAAAATAACAAAATCTAATCTAAAACATCTTAAATAAAGCTGGTTTGTAGTCTTCTCTCGAACTGATGTAGTGCAAAAATAAAGAATTAAAATAACAAAGTCTAATCTATATAAGTGCTCTTGAATAAGCTTCGTGTAAAAAATAGCAATATAATAAAAATACCAAGTCTTCGTCTTGGAAAATAACAAAATCTAAAAGAAAGGTCTTCTTTATGGAAAATAGTAAAATAAGAATACCAAGACTTCACCTTGGAAAATAACAAAACCATCTTGAAAAAAGCTTATTTTTAATCTTCTTTGTAGGCAGAAAATAGTAAGGCGAAAATAAAGTCCCCTCTAAGCTCTAAAGTAACAAATACGACGTGTTAAAAAAAAAAAACTAACAATAAAAAAAAGAACCAAGACTTCGTCTTGGAAAATAACAATCTAAATTGTGGAAAATAGTAAAATGAAATAAAAACCGACTTCACCTTCGAAAATAACAAAATCAATCTAAAACAAATGACATCTTAAAACAAAACTATTATTTGTTTCGGAGGTTGTCTATGACTGTTCATAGACCGCATAATTTCCACAGAACATTCTCAGAATATCAAGAGAGAAAAGCAGCGTTCTGCGGGAAATCATCTTGGCCAGTGATGTCGTTCTGGGTTTGGTCAGGCCCAGGGAGGTAAGTACCTCGTTATTCTCAAGGGGCCACTTTCCTCTTGCCCCAACCGGGAATCCAAAGAATGTGACCTTGCTAGCCTTCGTCAGCACTTTGACTTGATCACCAAGAGGGGTATAGTACGAAACTTTGTGCGAGGCAGCATCTGACAAGGTATTCTTTGAAAGCTCAAAACGGACGGTGACATCGATCACAACCGCCTCCTCATCTTTTGCAAACACGAGGTCAGGCTTTCTCATCTCTCCCGTCTCGGATATGAACCGTGGCTCTTTGTATACAGACCAGCCCAATCTAGCCGCTTCGTCTGCCAGAATGTTACTGATCTTGTTGTGTCGCGCAATTCTTGCTTTCTGTACTGCAGGACATTGACCGAGAATGTGCGAAAGGGACTCGAGTCTGGCAGAGCATTTCCTGCAGGAACGTAAGGCCCCATCTCTGCCTCTGTTCAAGCTTTCTCTTGTTGGGTAAATATTTGCCCTTAGTTGTAGTGCTGCGATAAAGAAGCATTGTTTAAAGCCGCACCATGGCCTCAACCAAGCATTACTGATTCTATCATGCGCAAAGTTTACAATGCCCCTTCCTTGAACCGGCTTTTCGCACCATCTCTGAAATTCATGCTCCCTCCAATCGCAGGGTCTCGGATATACAGGTTCTTTTGACACCGAGTCCCTGAGAACGAATGTTGGGATTGCATCACTGTCACCCCCTGCTCGTACCCACAAATTACGGTATTCTTCCTCCATACCATGCGAGGACACAATATTACGGGTGATAGCATCGGACGAGTTTGCTATACGTTGCAGCCTTCTAACTTGAACCGAAGGGATTGTTTTTTCCAGTTTCAAGATGGCAAGGCCTCCGTCTCGGGCTCTGGCATATAACAGTCCATCACAAGTTGAAGCGGGAAGGTGGAGCCATCCTTTTACCGCCTTTCTAATCTCTTGGTCCAACCCACGGAGAGTTGATTGCTTGCAGTCCGAGTGGTCTGCAGGATATAACAATCTGGGTAGGGCATAGGCATTGAGTAGTTCAACCTTCTGAGTTGGCTTCAGAGGCGCCTCATCGATTTTCGAGATCCATGTCTTTAGCTGACAATGTAGATCAGGCTGTATAGTGCCAGTCCAAGGGCCAATTTTCAGACCAAGGTATTTCGTTGATTCATCAGGTTGGATCATATGGACATCTTTATTTTTGATAGTCCATGGGTCGCAGTTGTTCACCGTATATGAATCTTTGGTTGGGCTTATCATGAAGCCCTGGCACTTTCTGGCCTGAACCTCCAATCCCGATAGCCCACAAAATGATTCCAAGATCGCTAGATTGGCGGCCATACCAACCCAAGATTCGCTCACCAACACCAAATCATCAGCAAACGCAAGAGCTGTCACGTGGTCGGTATCAATGGAGTACCCAACTCCGTGTGACTCTAGGGTGCATATCAAAGGGTCCATGGCAAGATTGAAGAGCAGGGGTGACATGGGGTCACCCTGTTTGACACCAACACGTATGCTAATTTCTCGAGTCGACTCGCCATTGCTTTTGAACGAGGTCGTACACCGATCGTAGGCGTTCTGGATGATGCCCACCACGTGTTCATCTACTTTCTTGTGCCTTAACACCCATAAAATATGAGCATGCGAAACCGAGTCAAAAGCTTTCGCTATGTCGATGAACATGACAGCCAACGGCCTGTGCAATTTCTTAGCGTGTCTCATAAGGTCCTGTAGCACCTTAAGATTTTCAGAGCAGCCAGATGCCGCTATAAAACCACGCTGCCTTGGGTTTAAGGGACAAGCACGAGCAAGACGTGCAGTCATTATTCTGGAAAATAATCTCAGAATCATTGAACCAATCGTTATTGGTCTCCAGTTCCCCAATTCTTTCAGCTTTTCATCATCCATAACCTTAGGAATAAGAATCGTCCTATTCTTTTTCAACTCTTTGGGAATAATTCCTGTAATCATCCATGCATTAAATAGGGCTGTCAGTGTCCGACCCTCGGGGTCGGCAGCACAGATTGCAGCCCTTGTTAGGCCATCTGGCCCAGCTGCTGACGTTGGTTTAATGGCCCGTATGGCAGTCTGAACTTCCTCCACCGAAATTAGGGGCTCAAAGTATTCGTTATTTGCAACACCTGATGACTTAAATTGGCCCAGGCCATTGAATGGCAACACCTTCTCCCATTTTTCGCAGTAAAAACGATATACATCTGCGTTCGGGATTCGGCATTCATGACGTTCAGTGCCATCCAGGACTAAGGACGCAAGAAGAGAGCGGTTCTTAAAGAAGAGCTTCTGGTGCTTCATGAAGCTTCCTCGTTTTTCCGCTCTCTTCTTCATCCAAGATCGTGTGGGTAATATCCTGGGTTTAACAATGTCGTTCTCGGGTTTTGAACGTTTGCCTTTGTTTTTCACCAATCTCATCGGACAAAGCATCAATGCTGTGGCAGTTTCTACGAGGGCATCATGTTGGCCCTCGCCGTTAAGCCAAGCCTTTATTGCCTCCATTGCAGGCTTTTCCAGGGTCCCAGAATTCTCATTCGTAAGCCGCTCAGCTGCTTGAGCGAGTATGGATGAAGTCCCCGTTGTTACATTTGGTGGGGGAGACAATGTCTCAAGAGGCCTAGAAGAAAAATGTAAGCTGTCTGACATGGGGGCCCCTGTCTTTTTACTTAGGTCCCGTCTCTTGTCAGAGACTTGCTTGTTGGTCTTAGTCCCAAGCGCTTCAGCAATGATCTTATTGTTATTCTTTTTCCCCTGAAACTGCAACTCTAGAAGGGCCAGCTGTTCTACTTCCTTCAAAGACCAGCAGCTACGGTGTACCCCTCTCTGCGAGGTACCCTTTATACCATCTTTAATCCTTTCCTCATTACGGGTGACTGGGTGAGCATGCCTCTTGTGCTGCGAAAGGCCACTTAGAGTCGCAAAGCGTGCCTGGCAACATTCACAGACCATTGGTAAGCTTTCCTCAGTTAACTTTATTCCCCCACATTTGGGGGCATGACAGGCAATCGATCGGTGGTTTGAGTTGGTTTTGTCACATTTAGCGCACTTAAACACCAGAGGAATGTCTCTGTGTTTGATGTTAAAATGTGCAACAAGTTCGGATGCTTTGCCCATGTGTTGTTTACAGATAACGCATATATACTCCAGACTAGGCAGTACAACCGTGATAGTTCCCTTGGTGTCAATGGGAAACTTTCCCAACACGGGTTCCTCAGCCGATATGTCGAGGAAGGACTCCTCCACATCCTCATCATCCTCTGTAAAGTCATCTGAAGAGTCATCCGACTCAACTAGACTTTTAATCTGTTCGTAAAAATCGTAGTTCATCTCCTCTTCCTTTTCCAAGGACGAGTTATGGAAGGTCATGGAAGGTATACTAGTCATTTTTAGCGCCGACCTAGACGCCATAGGTTTAGCAACATCAGATGCCC
>NW_027422652.1:510000-512500 GCF_048934315.1 Petromyzon marinus | reverse complement strand
CATTGCATGCGAACCGCATGCAACTTCCAGAGGCATTTGCAGCAGAAATGCATGTGCAGTCAAAAAAAAATTGATATTTTTCACGGATAGACCCCGTGAAACGCTAGAAATTGGCGGGGATGTGTCTCTTGTGGCTCACGGGGCTGTTCGGGTCGCACAGAAATCCCTGGGAATGGGAAAACGGGTCATTTTCGTGTTGCCACATTGCGTACGAACCGCATGAAACTTCCAGAGGCATTTGCAGCAGGAATGCATGTGCACTCAAAAACTTCTATATGTTTCACGGATAGACCCCGTGAAACGCTAGAAATTGGCGGGGATGTGTCTCTTGTGGCTCACGGGGCTGTTAGGGTGGCACAGAACTCCCTCGGAATGGGAAAAGGGGTCATTTTCGTGTTGCCACATTGCATAGGAACGCCATGAAACTTCCAGAGGCATTTGCAGCAGAAAGGCACGTGCACTCAAAAATTTTAATATTTTTCACGCATAGACCCCGTCAAACGCTAGAAGTTGGCGGGGATGTCTCTCTTGTGGCTCACGGGGCTGTTAGGGTCGCACAGAAATGCCTCGGAATGGGAAAACGGGTCATTTTTGTGTGGCCACATTGCATAGGAACGGCATGAAACTTCCAGAGGCATTTGCAGCAGGAATGCATGTGCACTCAAAAACGTCTATATTTTTCACGGATAGACCCCGTGAAACGCTATAAATTGGCGGGGATGTCTCTCTTGTGGCTCACGGGCGCTGTTAGTTAGGGTCGCACAGAAATCCCTCGGAATGGGAAAAGGGGTCATTTTCGTGTTGCCACATTGCGTACGAACGGCATGAAACTTCCAGAGGCATCTGCAGCAGAAATGCATGTGCACTCAAAAACGTCTATATTTTTCACGGATAGACCCCGTGAAACGCTAGAAATTGGCGGGGATGTGTCTCTTGTGGCTCACGGGGCTGTTAGGGTCGCACAAAAATCCCTCGGAATGGGAAAACGGGTCATTTTCGTGTTGCCAGAATTGGCATACGAACGGCATGAAACTTCCAGAGGCATTTGCAGCAGAAATGCATGTGCACTCAAAAACGTGAATATTTTTTCACGGATAGACCCCGTCAAACGCTCGAATTTGGCGGGGATGTTTCTCTTGTGGGTCACGGGGCTGTTCGGCTCGCACAGAACTCCCTTGGTCCACCTGATTCGTGCATACAGGCAGCAACTAAAACTCTGTAAACCTGCTGTGAGGACATCTAAACAGTGGACCAGTGAGGCTGTGGAAGATTTGCGGGCGTGCTTAGACTGTACTGACTGGGATATGTTCACGACTGCTACCAATAGTCTGGATGAACTCACAGAGGCTGTGTACATCAGCTTCTGTGAGGACTGCTGTATCCCAACACGTACCAGGGTGAACTTTAACAACAACAAGCCCTGGTTCTCAGCAAAGCTCAAAAGGTTGAGGTTGGAGAAGGAGGAAGCGTTTAGGAGTGGGGATAGAGACAGATTCAAGGAGTCGAAGAACAGGTTTAGCAAAGCGGTGAGAGAGGCTAAACGACTGTACTCAGAGACACTAAAACACCAGTTCTCTACTAACGACGCTGCTTCTGTCTGCCAAAGGGCTCAGGCACATCACCAACTACAAACCCAGAGCGCCCCACACCACTAACGACTCCCGCCTAGCCAACGACCTGAACGAGTTCTACCGTAGATTTGAAAGACAATTGGACTGTCCTGAACCACCCCTTCCCACCCAAGAGGCCCCATCCCCCACCCATACTACAGAAACGACTCTCTCCTTTCAGGAGGGAGAAGTTAATGGGCTTTTCAAGAGGCAGAATCCACGCAAAGCAGCCGGGCCGGACTCTGTCTCTCCAGCCACCCTCAGGCACTGCGCTGGCCAGCTGTCTCCGGTGTTCACCAACATCTTTAACACCTCCCTGGAGACATGCCATGTACCAGCCTGTCTCAAGTCCTCCACCATCATCGCTGTGCCCAAAAAGCTAAGGCCAACAGGACTAAATGATTACAGACCGGTCGCCCTTACATCTGTGGTAATGAAGTCTTTTGAGCGCCTGCTCCTGGCACACCTCAAAGCCATCACAGACCCTCTCCTGGACCCCCTTCAGTTTGCCTACAGAGCCAACAGGTCTGTGGACGACGCAGTTAACATGGCCCTCCACTTCACCCTACAGCATGTGGACGCCCCAGCATCCTACGCCAGGATCCTGTTTGTGGACTTCAGCTCTGCCTTCAACACCATCATCCCTGCCCTGCTTCAGGACAAGCTCTTCCAGCTGAACGTGCCCTACTCCACCTGCAGGTGGATCACAGACTTCCTCTCTGACAGGAAGCAGTGCGTTAAGCCGGGAACAGAAGTCTCTGACTCCAGGTCCATCAGCACGGGAACTCCTCAGGGCTGCGTCCTTTGCCCAGTGCTCTTCTCCCTGTATACCAACAGCTGCGCCTCCAATCATCTGTCCGTCAAACTCTTGAAGTTTGTCGGACGACACC
>NW_027422652.1:497500-500000 GCF_048934315.1 Petromyzon marinus | reverse complement strand
ATATGTTTCACGGATAGACCCCGTGAAACGCTAGAAATTGGCGGGGATGTGTCTCTTGTGGCTCACGGGGCTGTTAGGGTGGCACAGAACTCCCTCGGAATGGGAAAAGGGGTCATTTTCGTGTTGCCACATTGCATAGGAACGCCATGAAACTTCCAGAGGCATTTGCAGCAGAAAGGCACGTGCACTCAAAAATTTTAATATTTTTCACGCATAGACCCCGTCAAACGCTAGAAGTTGGCGGGGATGTCTCTCTTGTGGCTCACGGGGCTGTTAGGGTCGCACAGAAATGCCTCGGAATGGGAAAACGGGTCATTTTTGTGTGGCCACATTGCATAGGAACGGCATGAAACTTCCAGAGGCATTTGCAGCAGGAATGCATGTGCACTCAAAAACGTCTATATTTTTCACGGATAGACCCCGTGAAACGCTATAAATTGGCGGGGATGTCTCTCTTGTGGCTCACGGGCGCTGTTAGTTAGGGTCGCACAGAAATCCCTCGGAATGGGAAAAGGGGTCATTTTCGTGTTGCCACATTGCGTACGAACGGCATGAAACTTCCAGAGGCATCTGCAGCAGAAATGCATGTGCACTCAAAAACGTCTATATTTTTCACGGATAGACCCCGTGAAACGCTAGAAATTGGCGGGGATGTGTCTCTTGTGGCTCACGGGGCTGTTAGGGTCGCACAGAAATCCCTCGGAATGGGAAAACGGGTCATTTTCGTGTTGCCACAATTGGCATACGAACGGCATGAAACTTCCAGAGGCATTTGCAGCAGAAATGCATGTGCACTCAAAAACGTGAATATTTTTTCACGGATAGACCCCGTCAAACGCTCGAATTTGGCGGGGATGTTTCTCTTGTGGGTCACGGGGCTGTTCGGCTCGCACAGAACTCCCTTGGTCCACCTGATTCGTGCATACAGGCAGCAACTAAAACTCTGTAAACCTGCTGTGAGGACATCTAAACAGTGGACCAGTGAGGCTGTGGAAGATTTGCGGGCGTGCTTAGACTGTACTGACTGGGATATGTTCACGACTGCTACCAATAGTCTGGATGAACTCACAGAGGCTGTGTACATCAGCTTCTGTGAGGACTGCTGTATCCCAACACGTACCAGGGTGAACTTTAACAACAACAAGCCCTGGTTCTCAGCAAAGCTCAAAAGGTTGAGGTTGGAGAAGGAGGAAGCGTTTAGGAGTGGGGATAGAGACAGATTCAAGGAGTCGAAGAACAGGTTTAGCAAAGCGGTGAGAGAGGCTAAACGACTGTACTCAGAGACACTAAAACACCAGTTCTCTACTAACGACGCTGCTTCTGTCTGCCAAAGGGCTCAGGCACATCACCAACTACAAACCCAGAGCGCCCCACACCACTAACGACTCCCGCCTAGCCAACGACCTGAACGAGTTCTACCGTAGATTTGAAAGACAATTGGACTGTCCTGAACCACCCCTTCCCACCCAAGAGGCCCCATCCCCCACCCATACTACAGAAACGACTCTCTCCTTTCAGGAGGGAGAAGTTAATGGGCTTTTCAAGAGGCAGAATCCACGCAAAGCAGCCGGGCCGGACTCTGTCTCTCCAGCCACCCTCAGGCACTGCGCTGGCCAGCTGTCTCCGGTGTTCACCAACATCTTTAACACCTCCCTGGAGACATGCCATGTACCAGCCTGTCTCAAGTCCTCCACCATCATCGCTGTGCCCAAAAAGCTAAGGCCAACAGGACTAAATGATTACAGACCGGTCGCCCTTACATCTGTGGTAATGAAGTCTTTTGAGCGCCTGCTCCTGGCACACCTCAAAGCCATCACAGACCCTCTCCTGGACCCCCTTCAGTTTGCCTACAGAGCCAACAGGTCTGTGGACGACGCAGTTAACATGGCCCTCCACTTCACCCTACAGCATGTGGACGCCCCAGCATCCTACGCCAGGATCCTGTTTGTGGACTTCAGCTCTGCCTTCAACACCATCATCCCTGCCCTGCTTCAGGACAAGCTCTTCCAGCTGAACGTGCCCTACTCCACCTGCAGGTGGATCACAGACTTCCTCTCTGACAGGAAGCAGTGCGTTAAGCCGGGAACAGAAGTCTCTGACTCCAGGTCCATCAGCACGGGAACTCCTCAGGGCTGCGTCCTTTGCCCACTGCTCTTCTCCCTGTATACCAACAGCTGCGCCTCCAATCATCTGTCCGTCAAACTCTTGAAGTTTGTCGGACGACACCACCCTCATTGGGCTGATCTCTGGTGGGGATGAGTCTGACTATAGGTGGGAAGCTGACAACCTGGTGACCTGGTGTAGCCAGAACAACTTAGAGCTAAATGCTCTAAGGACAGTTGAGATGGTTGTGGACTTCAGGAAGAATACAGCCCCACTCACCGCCATCACCCTGTTAGACTCCGCAGTCAAAATTGTGGAGTCCTTCCGCTTCCTGGGCACTATTCTCTGCCGGGACCTCAAGTGGGAACTGAACATCAGCTCCCTCGCCAAGAGAGCT
>NW_027422652.1:477500-482500 GCF_048934315.1 Petromyzon marinus | reverse complement strand
CTATGCTCTGAAGTAACATATAAAAAAAACTAGCAATAAAAAAAAATACCAAGTCTTCGTCTTGGAAAATAACAAAATCTAAAAGAAAAATCTTCTTTGTGGAAAATAGTAAAATAAAAAAACCAAGTCTTCACCTTGGAAAATAACAAAATCTAATCTAAAACATCTTAAATAAAACTTGTCTGTAGTCTTCTTTGTAGGCAGAAAATAGTACGTTACTTCTTTGAAGGCAGAAAATAGTAAGGTAAAAATAAAGTCCTCTCTATGCTCTGAAGTAACATATATAAAAAAAACTAGCAATAAAAAAAATACCAAGTCTTCGTCTTGGAAAATAACAAAATCTAAAATAAAAATCTTCTTTGTGGAAAATAGTAAAATAAAAAAACCAAGTCTTCACCTTGGAAAATAACAAAATCTAATCTAAAACATCTTAAATAAAGCTTGTCTGTAGTCTTCTTTGTAGGCAGAAAATAGTACGTTACAGGACTCTCGAACTGATGTATTCCAAAAATAAAGAATTAAAATAACAAAGTCTAATCTATATAAGCGCTCTTGATTAAAGCAGTGTAAAAAAAAAAATAGCAATATAAAAAACCAAGTCTTCATCTTGGAAAATAACAAAATCTAAAAGAAAAGAAAAGTCTTCTTTGTGGAAAATAGTAAAATAAAAAAACCAAGACTTCACCTTGGAAAATAACAAAATCTAATCTAAAACATCTTAAATAAAGCTGACTTTGTAGGCAGAAAATAGGAAGTTACAGGACTCTCGAACTGATGTAGTCCAAAAATAAAGAATAAAAATAACAAAGACCAATCTATATAAGTGCTCTTGAATAGGCTTCGTGTAAAAAAAATAGCAATAAAAAAATACCAAGTCTTCGTCTTGGAAAATAACAAAATCTAAAAGAAAAGTCTTCTTTGTGGAAAATAGTAAAATAAAAAAACCAAGACTTCACCTTGGAAAATAACAAAATCTAATCTAAAACATCTTAAATAAAGCTGGTTTGTAGTCTTCTCTCGAACTGATGTAGTGCAAAAATAAAGAATTAAAATAACAAAGTCTAATCTATATAAGTGCTCTTGAATAAAGCTTCCTGTAAAAAAATAGCAAAAAAAATACCAAGTCTTCGTCTTGAAAAATAACAAAATCTAAAAGAAAAGAAAAGTCTTCTTTGTGGAAAATAGTAAAATAAAAAAACCAAGACTTCACCTTGGAAAATAACAAAATCTAATCTAAAACATCTTAAATAAAGCTTATTTGTAATCTTCTTTGTAGGCAGAAAATAGTAAGTTACAGGACTCTCGAACTGATGTAGTCCAAAAAATAAAGAATTAAAATAACAAAGTCTAATCTATATAAGTGCTCTTGAATAAGCTTCGTGTAAAAAAATAGCAATATAATAAAAATACCAAGTCTTCGTCTTGGAAAATAACAAAATCTAAAAGAAAGGTCTTCTTTATGGAAAATAGTAAAATAAGAATACCAAGACTTCACCTTGGAAAATAACAAAACCATCTTGAAAAAAGCTTATTTTTAATCTTCTTTGTAGGCAGAAAATAGTAAGGCGAAAATAAAGTCCCCTCTAAGCTCTAAAGTAACAAATACGACGTGTTAAAAAAAAACTAACAATAAAAAAAAGAACCAAGACTTCGTCTTGGAAAATAACAATCTAAATTGTGGAAAATAGTAAAATGAAATAAAAACCGACTTCACCTTCGAAAATAACAAAATCAATCTAAAACAAATGACATCTTAAAACAAAACTATTATTTGTTTCGGAGGTTGTCTATGACTGTTCATAGACCGCATAATTTCCACAGAACATTCTCAGAATATCAAGAGAGAAAAGCAGCGTTCTGCGGGAAATCATCTTGGCCAGTGATGTCGTTCTGGGTTTGGTCAGGCCCAGGGAGGTAAGTACCTCGTTATTCTCAAGGGGCCACTTTCCTCTTGCCCCAACCGGGAATCCAAAGAATGTGACCTTGCTAGCCTTCGTCAGCACTTTGACTTGATCACCAAGAGGGGTATAGTACGAAACTTTGTGGGAGGCAGCATCTGACAAGGTATTCTTTGAAAGCTCAAAACGGACGGTGACATCGATCACAACCGCCTCCTCATCTTTTGCAAACACGAGGTCAGGCTTTCTCATCTCTCCCGTCTCGGATATGAACCGTGGCTCTTTGTATACAGACCAGCCCAATCTAGCCGCTTCGTCTGCCAGAATGTTACTGATCTTGTTATGTCGCGCAATTCTTGCTTTCTGTACTGCAGGACATTGACCGAGAATGTGCGAAAGGGACTCGAGTCTGGCAGAGCATTTCCTGCAGGAACGTAAGGCCCCATCTCTGCCTCTGTTCAAGCTTTCTCTTGTTGGGTAAATATTTGCCCTTAGTTGTAGTGCTGCGATAAAAAAGCATTGTTTAAAGCCGCACCATGGCCTCAACCAAGCATTACTGATTCTATCATGCGCAAAGTTTACAATGCCCCTTCCTTGAACCGGCTTTTCGCACCATCTCTGAAATTCATGCTCCCTCCAATCGCAGGGTCTCGGATATACAGGTTCTTTTGACACCGAGTCCCTGAGAACGAATGTTGGGATTGCATCACTGTCACCCCCTGCTCGTACCCACAAATTACGGTATTCTTCCTCCATACCCTGCGAGGACACAATATTACGGGTGATAGCATCGGACGAGTTTGCTATACGTTGCAGCCTTCTAACTTGAACCGAAGGGATTGTTTTTTCCAGTTTCAAGATGGCAAGGCCTCCGTCTCGGGCTCTGGCATATAACAGTCCATCACAAGTTGAAGCGGGAAGGTGGAGCCATCCTTTTACCGCCTTTCTAATCTCTTGGTCCAACCCACGGAGAGTTGATTGCTTGCAGTCCGAGTGGTCTGCAGGATATAACAATCTGGGTAGGGCATAGGCATTGAGTAGTTCAACCTTCTGAGTTGGCTTCAGAGGCGCCTCATCGATTTTCGAGATCCATGTCTTTAGCTGACAATGTAGATCAGGCTGTATAGTGCCAGTCCAAGGGCCAATTTTCAGACCAAGGTATTTCGTTGATTCATCAGGTTGGATCATATGGACATCTTTATTTTTGATAGTCCATGGGTCGCAGTTGTTCACCGTATATGAATCTTTGGTTGGGCTTATCATGAAGCCCTGGCACTTTCTGGCCTGAACCTCCAATCCCGATAGCCCACAAAATGATTCCAAGATCACTAGATTGGCGGCCATACCAACCCAAGATTCGCTCACCAACACCAAATCATCAGCAAACGCAAGAGCTGTCACGTGGTCGGTATCAATGGAGTACCCAACTCCGTGTGACTCTAGGGTGCATATCAAAGGGTCCATGGCAAGATTGAAGAGCAGGGGTGACATGGGGTCACCCTGTTTGACACCAACACGTATGCTAATTTCTCGAGTCGACTCGCCATTGCTTTTGAACGAGGTCGTACACCGATCGTAGGCGTTCTGGATGATGCCCACCACGTGTTCATCTACTTTCTTGTGCCTTAACACCCATAAAATATGAGCATGCGAAACCGAGTCAAAAGCTTTCGCTATGTCGATGAACATGACAGCCAACGGCCTGTGCAATTTCTTAGCGTGTCTCATAAGGTCCTGTAGCACCTTAAGATTTTCAGAGCAGCCAGATGCCGCTATAAAACCACGCTGCCTTGGGTTTAAGGGACAAGCACGAGCAAGACGTGCAGTCATTATTCTGGAAAATAATCTCAGAATCATTGAACCAATCGTTATTGGTCTCCAGTTCCCCAATTCTTTCAGCTTTTCATCGTCCATAACCTTAGGAATAAGAATCGTCCTATTCTTTTTCAACTCTTTGGGAATAATTCCTGTAATCATCCATGCATTAAATAGGGCTGTCAGTGTCCGACCCTCGGGGTCGGCAGCACAGATTGCAGCCCTTGTTAGGCCATCTGGCCCAGCTGCTGACGTTGGTTTAATGGCCCGTATGGCAGTCTGAACTTCCTCCACCGAAATTAGGGGCTCAAAGTATTCGTTATTTGCAACACCTGATGACTTAAATTGGCCCAGGCCATTGAATGGCAACACCTTCTCCCATTTTTCGCAGTAAAAACGATATACATCTGCGTTCGGGATTCGGCATTCATGACGTTCAGTGCCATCCAGGACTAAGGACGCAAGAAGAGAGCGGTTCTTAAAGAAGAGCTTCTGGTGCTTCATGAAGCTTCCTCGTTTTTCCGCTCTCTTCTTCATCCAAGATCGTGTGGGTAATATCCTGGGTTTAATAATGTCGTTCTCAGGTTTTGAACGTTTGCCTTTGTTTTTCACCAATCTCATCGGACAAAGCATCAATGCTGTGGCAGTTTCTACGAGGGCATCATGTTGGCCCTCGCCGTTAAGCCAAGCCTTTATTGCCTCCATTGCAGGCTTTTCCAGGGTCCCAGAATTCTCATTCGTAAGCCGCTCAGCTGCTTGAGCGAGTATGGATGAAGTCCCCGTTGTTACATTTGGTGGGGGAGACAATGTCTCAAGAGGCCTAGAAGAAAAATGTAAGCTGTCTGACATGGGGGCCCCTGTCTTTTTACTTAGGTCCCGTCTCTTGTCAGAGACTTGCTTGTTGGTCTTAGTCCCAAGCGCTTCAGCAATGATCTTATTGATATTCTTTTTCCCCTGAAACTGCAACTCTAGAAGGGCCAGCTGTTCTACTTCCTTCAAAGACCAGCAGCTACGGTGTACCCCTCTCTGCGAGGTACCCTTTATACCATCTTTAATCCTTTCCTCATTACGGGTGACTGGGTGAGCATGCCTCTTGTGCTGCGAAAGGCCACTTAGAGTCGCAAAGCGTGCCTGGCAACATTCACAGACCATTGGTAAGCTTTCCTCAGTTAACTTTATTCCCCCACATTTGGGGGCATGACAGGCAATCGATCGGTGGTTTGAGTTGGTTTTGTCACATTTAGCGCACTTAAACACCAGAGGAATGTCTCTGTGTTTGATGTTAAA
>NW_027422652.1:467500-470000 GCF_048934315.1 Petromyzon marinus | reverse complement strand
GTGCACTCAAAAAATGTGATATTTTTCACGGAGAGACCCCGTGAAACGCTAGAAGTGGGCGGGGATGTCTCTCTTGTGGCTCACGGGGCTGTTAGGGTGGCACAGAAATCCCTCGGAATGGGAAAACGGGTCATTTTCGTGTCGCCACATTGCATACGAACCGCATGAAACTTCCAGAGGCATTTGCAGCAGGAATGCATGTGCACTCAAAAAAGTGAATATTTCTCACGGATAGACCCCGTGATACGCTAGAAATTGGCGGGGATGTCTCTCTTGTGGCTCACGGGGCTGTTAGGGTGGCACAGAAATCCCTCGGAATGGGAAAACGGGTCATTTTCGTGTCGCCACATTGCATGCGAACCGCATGCAACTTCCAGAGGCATTTGCAGCAGAAATGCATGTGCAGTCAAAAAAAAATTGATATTTTTCACGGATAGACCCCGTGAAACGCTAGAAATTGGCGGGGATGTGTCTCTTGTGGCTCACGGGGCTGTTCGGGTCGCACAGAAATCCCTGGGAATGGGAAAACGGGTCATTTTCGTGTTGCCACATTGCGTACGAACCGCATGAAACTTCCAGAGGCATTTGCAGCAGGAATGCATGTGCACTCAAAAACTTCTATATGTTTCACGGATAGACCCCGTGAAACGCTAGAAATTGGCGGGGATGTGTCTCTTGTGGCTCACGGGGCTGTTAGGGTGGCACAGAACTCCCTCGGAATGGGAAAAGGGGTCATTTTCGTGTTGCCACATTGCATAGGAACGCCATGAAACTTCCAGAGGCATTTGCAGCAGAAAGGCACGTGCACTCAAAAATTTTAATATTTTTCACGCATAGACCCCGTCAAACGCTAGAAGTTGGCGGGGATGTCTCTCTTGTGGCTCACGGGGCTGTTAGGGTCGCACAGAAATGCCTCGGAATGGGAAAACGGGTCATTTTTGTGTGGCCACATTGCATAGGAACGGCATGAAACTTCCAGAGGCATTTGCAGCAGGAATGCATGTGCACTCAAAAACGTCTATATTTTTCACGGATAGACCCCGTGAAACGCTATAAATTGGCGGGGATGTCTCTCTTGTGGCTCACGGGCGCTGTTAGTTAGGGTCGCACAGAAATCCCTCGGAATGGGAAAAGGGGTCATTTTCGTGTTGCCACATTGCGTACGAACGGCATGAAACTTCCAGAGGCATCTGCAGCAGAAATGCATGTGCACTCAAAAACGTCTATATTTTTCACGGATAGACCCCGTGAAACGCTAGAAATTGGCGGGGATGTGTCTCTTGTGGCTCACGGGGCTGTTAGGGTCGCACAGAAATCCCTCGGAATGGGAAAACGGGTCATTTTCGTGTTGCCACAATTGGCATACGAACGGCATGAAACTTCCAGAGGCATTTGCAGCAGAAATGCATGTGCACTCAAAAACGTGAATATTTTTTCACGGATAGACCCCGTCAAACGCTCGAATTTGGCGGGGATGTTTCTCTTGTGGGTCACGGGGCTGTTCGGCTCGCACAGAACTCCCTTGGTCCACCTGATTCGTGCATACAGGCAGCAACTAAAACTCTGTAAACCTGCTGTGAGGACATCTAAACAGTGGACCAGTGAGGCTGTGGAAGATTTGCGGGCGTGCTTAGACTGTACTGACTGGGATATGTTCACGACTGCTACCAATAGTCTGGATGAACTCACAGAGGCTGTGTACATCAGCTTCTGTGAGGACTGCTGTATCCCAACACGTACCAGGGTGAACTTTAACAACAACAAGCCCTGGTTCTCAGCAAAGCTCAAAAGGTTGAGGTTGGAGAAGGAGGAAGCGTTTAGGAGTGGGGATAGAGACAGATTCAAGGAGTCGAAGAACAGGTTTAGCAAAGCGGTGAGAGAGGCTAAACGACTGTACTCAGAGACACTAAAACACCAGTTCTCTACTAACGACGCTGCTTCTGTCTGCCAAAGGGCTCAGGCACATCACCAACTACAAACCCAGAGCGCCCCACACCACTAACGACTCCCGCCTAGCCAACGACCTGAACGAGTTCTACCGTAGATTTGAAAGACAATTGGACTGTCCTGAACCACCCCTTCCCACCCAAGAGGCCCCATCCCCCACCCATACTACAGAAACGACTCTCTCCTTTCAGGAGGGAGAAGTTAATGGGCTTTTCAAGAGGCAGAATCCACGCAAAGCAGCCGGGCCGGACTCTGTCTCTCCAGCCACCCTCAGGCACTGCGCTGGCCAGCTGTCTCCGGTGTTCACCAACATCTTTAACACCTCCCTGGAGACATGCCATGTACCAGCCTGTCTCAAGTCCTCCACCATCATCGCTGTGCCCAAAAAGCTAAGGCCAACAGGACTAAATGATTACAGACCGGTCGCCCTTACATCTGTGGTAATGAAGTCTTTTGAGCGCCTGCTCCTGGCACACCTCAAAGCCATCACAGACCCTCTCCTGGACCCCCTTCAGTTTGCCTACAGAGCCAACAGGTCTGTGGACGACGCAGT
>NW_027422652.1:455000-457500 GCF_048934315.1 Petromyzon marinus | reverse complement strand
TGTGGCTCACGGGGCTGTTCGGGTCGCACAGAAATCCCTGGGAATGGGAAAACGGGTCATTTTCGTGTTGCCACATTGCGTACGAACCGCATGAAACTTCCAGAGGCATTTGCAGCAGGAATGCATGTGCACTCAAAAACTTCTATATGTTTCACGGATAGACCCCGTGAAACGCTAGAAATTGGCGGGGATGTGTCTCTTGTGGCTCACGGGGCTGTTAGGGTGGCACAGAACTCCCTCGGAATGGGAAAAGGGGTCATTTTCGTGTTGCCACATTGCATAGGAACGCCATGAAACTTCCAGAGGCATTTGCAGCAGAAAGGCACGTGCACTCAAAAATTTTAATATTTTTCACGCATAGACCCCGTCAAACGCTAGAAGTTGGCGGGGATGTCTCTCTTGTGGCTCACGGGGCTGTTAGGGTCGCACAGAAATGCCTCGGAATGGGAAAACGGGTCATTTTTGTGTGGCCACATTGCATAGGAACGGCATGAAACTTCCAGAGGCATTTGCAGCAGGAATGCATGTGCACTCAAAAACGTCTATATTTTTCACGGATAGACCCCGTGAAACGCTATAAATTGGCGGGGATGTCTCTCTTGTGGCTCACGGGCGCTGTTAGTTAGGGTCGCACAGAAATCCCTCGGAATGGGAAAAGGGGTCATTTTCGTGTTGCCACATTGCGTACGAACGGCATGAAACTTCCAGAGGCATCTGCAGCAGAAATGCATGTGCACTCAAAAACGTCTATATTTTTCACGGATAGACCCCGTGAAACGCTAGAAATTGGCGGGGATGTGTCTCTTGTGGCTCACGGGGCTGTTAGGGTCGCACAGAAATCCCTCGGAATGGGAAAACGGGTCATTTTCGTGTTGCCACAATTGGCATACGAACGGCATGAAACTTCCAGAGGCATTTGCAGCAGAAATGCATGTGCACTCAAAAACGTGAATATTTTTTCACGGATAGACCCCGTCAAACGCTCGAATTTGGCGGGGATGTTTCTCTTGTGGGTCACGGGGCTGTTCGGCTCGCACAGAACTCCCTTGGTCCACCTGATTCGTGCATACAGGCAGCAACTAAAACTCTGTAAACCTGCTGTGAGGACATCTAAACAGTGGACCAGTGAGGCTGTGGAAGATTTGCGGGCGTGCTTAGACTGTACTGACTGGGATATGTTCACGACTGCTACCAATAGTCTGGATGAACTCACAGAGGCTGTGTACATCAGCTTCTGTGAGGACTGCTGTATCCCAACACGTACCAGGGTGAACTTTAACAACAACAAGCCCTGGTTCTCAGCAAAGCTCAAAAGGTTGAGGTTGGAGAAGGAGGAAGCGTTTAGGAGTGGGGATAGAGACAGATTCAAGGAGTCGAAGAACAGGTTTAGCAAAGCGGTGAGAGAGGCTAAACGACTGTACTCAGAGACACTAAAACACCAGTTCTCTACTAACGACGCTGCTTCTGTCTGCCAAAGGGCTCAGGCACATCACCAACTACAAACCCAGAGCGCCCCACACCACTAACGACTCCCGCCTAGCCAACGACCTGAACGAGTTCTACCGTAGATTTGAAAGACAATTGGACTGTCCTGAACCACCCCTTCCCACCCAAGAGGCCCCATCCCCCACCCATACTACAGAAACGACTCTCTCCTTTCAGGAGGGAGAAGTTAATGGGCTTTTCAAGAGGCAGAATCCACGCAAAGCAGCCGGGCCGGACTCTGTCTCTCCAGCCACCCTCAGGCACTGCGCTGGCCAGCTGTCTCCGGTGTTCACCAACATCTTTAACACCTCCCTGGAGACATGCCATGTACCAGCCTGTCTCAAGTCCTCCACCATCATCGCTGTGCCCAAAAAGCTAAGGCCAACAGGACTAAATGATTACAGACCGGTCGCCCTTACATCTGTGGTAATGAAGTCTTTTGAGCGCCTGCTCCTGGCACACCTCAAAGCCATCACAGACCCTCTCCTGGACCCCCTTCAGTTTGCCTACAGAGCCAACAGGTCTGTGGACGACGCAGTTAACATGGCCCTCCACTTCACCCTACAGCATGTGGACGCCCCAGCATCCTACGCCAGGATCCTGTTTGTGGACTTCAGCTCTGCCTTCAACACCATCATCCCTGCCCTGCTTCAGGACAAGCTCTTCCAGCTGAACGTGCCCTACTCCACCTGCAGGTGGATCACAGACTTCCTCTCTGACAGGAAGCAGTGCGTTAAGCCGGGAACAGAAGTCTCTGACTCCAGGTCCATCAGCACGGGAACTCCTCAGGGCTGCGTCCTTTGCCCACTGCTCTTCTCCCTGTATACCAACAGCTGCGCCTCCAATCATCTGTCCGTCAAACTCTTGAAGTTTGTCGGACGACACCACCCTCATTGGGCTGATCTCTGGTGGGGATGAGTCTGACTATAGGTGGGAAGCTGACAACCTGGTGACCTGGTGTAGCCAGAACAACTTAGAGCTAAATGCTCTAAGGACAGTTGAGATGGTTGTGGAC
>NW_027422652.1:420000-422500 GCF_048934315.1 Petromyzon marinus | reverse complement strand
TTTTCTCGTTTTGGTGCGTGCTACATTTTTACGGATAGACCCCGTGAAACGCTAGAAATTGGCGGGGATGTGTCTCTTGTGGCTCACGGGGCTGTTAGGGTGGCACAGAAATCCCTCGGAATGGGAAAACGGGTCATTTTCGTGTTGCCACATTGCATGCGAACGGCATGAAACTTCCAGAGGCATTTGCAGCAGGAATGCATGTGCAGTCAAAAAAGTGAATATTTTTCACGGATAGACCCCGTGAAACGCTAGAAATTGGCGGCGATGTCTCTCTTGTGGCTCACGGGGCTGTTAGGGTGGCACAGAAATCCCTCGGAATGGGAAAACGGGTCATTTTCGTGTCGCCACATTGCATGCGAACCGCATGAAACTTCCAGAGGCATTTGCAGCAGAAATGCATGTGCAGTCAAAAAATTGAATATTTTTCACGGATAGACCCCGTGAAACGCTAGAAATTGGCGGGGATGTGTCTCTTGTGGCTCACGGGGCTGTTAGGGTGGCACAGAAATCCCTCGGAATGGGAAAAAACGGGTCATTTTCGTGTCGCCACATTGCATGCGAACCGCATGAAACTTCCAGAGGCATTTGCAGCAGGAATGCATGTGCACTCAAAAAATGTGATATTTTTCACGGAGAGACCCCGTGAAACGCTAGAAGTGGGCGGGGATGTCTCTCTTGTGGCTCACGGGGCTGTTAGGGTGGCACAGAAATCCCTCGGAATGGGAAAACGGGTCATTTTCGTGTCGCCACATTGCATACGAACCGCATGAAACTTCCAGAGGCATTTGCAGCAGGAATGCATGTGCACTCAAAAAAGTGAATATTTCTCACGGATAGACCCCGTGATACGCTAGAAATTGGCGGGGATGTCTCTCTTGTGGCTCACGGGGCTGTTAGGGTGGCACAGAAATCCCTCGGAATGGGAAAACGGGTCATTTTCGTGTCGCCACATTGCATGCGAACCGCATGCAACTTCCAGAGGCATTTGCAGCAGAAATGCATGTGCAGTCAAAAAAAAATTGATATTTTTCACGGATAGACCCCGTGAAACGCTAGAAATTGGCGGGGATGTGTCTCTTGTGGCTCACGGGGCTGTTCGGGTCGCACAGAAATCCCTGGGAATGGGAAAACGGGTCATTTTCGTGTTGCCACATTGCGTACGAACCGCATGAAACTTCCAGAGGCATTTGCAGCAGGAATGCATGTGCACTCAAAAACTTCTATATGTTTCACGGATAGACCCCGTGAAACGCTAGAAATTGGCGGGGATGTGTCTCTTGTGGCTCACGGGGCTGTTAGGGTGGCACAGAACTCCCTCGGAATGGGAAAAGGGGTCATTTTCGTGTTGCCACATTGCATAGGAACGCCATGAAACTTCCAGAGGCATTTGCAGCAGAAAGGCACGTGCACTCAAAAATTTTAATATTTTTCACGCATAGACCCCGTCAAACGCTAGAAGTTGGCGGGGATGTCTCTCTTGTGGCTCACGGGGCTGTTAGGGTCGCACAGAAATGCCTCGGAATGGGAAAACGGGTCATTTTTGTGTGGCCACATTGCATAGGAACGGCATGAAACTTCCAGAGGCATTTGCAGCAGGAATGCATGTGCACTCAAAAACGTCTATATTTTTCACGGATAGACCCCGTGAAACGCTATAAATTGGCGGGGATGTCTCTCTTGTGGCTCACGGGCGCTGTTAGTTAGGGTCGCACAGAAATCCCTCGGAATGGGAAAAGGGGTCATTTTCGTGTTGCCACATTGCGTACGAACGGCATGAAACTTCCAGAGGCATCTGCAGCAGAAATGCATGTGCACTCAAAAACGTCTATATTTTTCACGGATAGACCCCGTGAAACGCTAGAAATTGGCGGGGATGTGTCTCTTGTGGCTCACGGGGCTGTTAGGGTCGCACAGAAATCCCTCGGAATGGGAAAACGGGTCATTTTCGTGTTGCCACAATTGGCATACGAACGGCATGAAACTTCCAGAGGCATTTGCAGCAGAAATGCATGTGCACTCAAAAACGTGAATATTTTTTCACGGATAGACCCCGTCAAACGCTCGAATTTGGCGGGGATGTTTCTCTTGTGGGTCACGGGGCTGTTCGGCTCGCACAGAACTCCCTTGGTCCACCTGATTCGTGCATACAGGCAGCAACTAAAACTCTGTAAACCTGCTGTGAGGACATCTAAACAGTGGACCAGTGAGGCTGTGGAAGATTTGCGGGCGTGCTTAGACTGTACTGACTGGGATATGTTCACGACTGCTACCAATAGTCTGGATGAACTCACAGAGGCTGTGTACATCAGCTTCTGTGAGGACTGCTGTATCCCAACACGTACCAGGGTGAACTTTAACAACAACAAGCCCTGGTTCTCAGCAAAGCTCAAAAGGTTGAGGTTGGAGAAGGAGGAAGCGTTTAGGAGTGGGGATAGAGACAGATTCAAGGAGTCGAAGAACAGGTTTAGCAAAGCGGTGAGAGAGGCTAAACGACTGT
>NW_027422652.1:407500-410000 GCF_048934315.1 Petromyzon marinus | reverse complement strand
TGGCTCACGGGGCTGTTAGGGTGGCACAGAAATCCCTCGGAATGGGAAAAAACGGGTCATTTTCGTGTCGCCACATTGCATGCGAACCGCATGAAACTTCCAGAGGCATTTGCAGCAGGAATGCATGTGCACTCAAAAAATGTGATATTTTTCACGGAGAGACCCCGTGAAACGCTAGAAGTGGGCGGGGATGTCTCTCTTGTGGCTCACGGGGCTGTTAGGGTGGCACAGAAATCCCTCGGAATGGGAAAACGGGTCATTTTCGTGTCGCCACATTGCATACGAACCGCATGAAACTTCCAGAGGCATTTGCAGCAGGAATGCATGTGCACTCAAAAAAGTGAATATTTCTCACGGATAGACCCCGTGATACGCTAGAAATTGGCGGGGATGTCTCTCTTGTGGCTCACGGGGCTGTTAGGGTGGCACAGAAATCCCTCGGAATGGGAAAACGGGTCATTTTCGTGTCGCCACATTGCATGCGAACCGCATGCAACTTCCAGAGGCATTTGCAGCAGAAATGCATGTGCAGTCAAAAAAAAATTGATATTTTTCACGGATAGACCCCGTGAAACGCTAGAAATTGGCGGGGATGTGTCTCTTGTGGCTCACGGGGCTGTTCGGGTCGCACAGAAATCCCTGGGAATGGGAAAACGGGTCATTTTCGTGTTGCCACATTGCGTACGAACCGCATGAAACTTCCAGAGGCATTTGCAGCAGGAATGCATGTGCACTCAAAAACTTCTATATGTTTCACGGATAGACCCCGTGAAACGCTAGAAATTGGCGGGGATGTGTCTCTTGTGGCTCACGGGGCTGTTAGGGTGGCACAGAACTCCCTCGGAATGGGAAAAGGGGTCATTTTCGTGTTGCCACATTGCATAGGAACGCCATGAAACTTCCAGAGGCATTTGCAGCAGAAAGGCACGTGCACTCAAAAATTTTAATATTTTTCACGCATAGACCCCGTCAAACGCTAGAAGTTGGCGGGGATGTCTCTCTTGTGGCTCACGGGGCTGTTAGGGTCGCACAGAAATGCCTCGGAATGGGAAAACGGGTCATTTTTGTGTGGCCACATTGCATAGGAACGGCATGAAACTTCCAGAGGCATTTGCAGCAGGAATGCATGTGCACTCAAAAACGTCTATATTTTTCACGGATAGACCCCGTGAAACGCTATAAATTGGCGGGGATGTCTCTCTTGTGGCTCACGGGCGCTGTTAGTTAGGGTCGCACAGAAATCCCTCGGAATGGGAAAAGGGGTCATTTTCGTGTTGCCACATTGCGTACGAACGGCATGAAACTTCCAGAGGCATCTGCAGCAGAAATGCATGTGCACTCAAAAACGTCTATATTTTTCACGGATAGACCCCGTGAAACGCTAGAAATTGGCGGGGATGTGTCTCTTGTGGCTCACGGGGCTGTTAGGGTCGCACAGAAATCCCTCGGAATGGGAAAACGGGTCATTTTCGTGTTGCCACAATTGGCATACGAACGGCATGAAACTTCCAGAGGCATTTGCAGCAGAAATGCATGTGCACTCAAAAACGTGAATATTTTTTCACGGATAGACCCCGTCAAACGCTCGAATTTGGCGGGGATGTTTCTCTTGTGGGTCACGGGGCTGTTCGGCTCGCACAGAACTCCCTTGGTCCACCTGATTCGTGCATACAGGCAGCAACTAAAACTCTGTAAACCTGCTGTGAGGACATCTAAACAGTGGACCAGTGAGGCTGTGGAAGATTTGCGGGCGTGCTTAGACTGTACTGACTGGGATATGTTCACGACTGCTACCAATAGTCTGGATGAACTCACAGAGGCTGTGTACATCAGCTTCTGTGAGGACTGCTGTATCCCAACACGTACCAGGGTGAACTTTAACAACAACAAGCCCTGGTTCTCAGCAAAGCTCAAAAGGTTGAGGTTGGAGAAGGAGGAAGCGTTTAGGAGTGGGGATAGAGACAGATTCAAGGAGTCGAAGAACAGGTTTAGCAAAGCGGTGAGAGAGGCTAAACGACTGTACTCAGAGACACTAAAACACCAGTTCTCTACTAACGACGCTGCTTCTGTCTGCCAAAGGGCTCAGGCACATCACCAACTACAAACCCAGAGCGCCCCACACCACTAACGACTCCCGCCTAGCCAACGACCTGAACGAGTTCTACCGTAGATTTGAAAGACAATTGGACTGTCCTGAACCACCCCTTCCCACCCAAGAGGCCCCATCCCCCACCCATACTACAGAAACGACTCTCTCCTTTCAGGAGGGAGAAGTTAATGGGCTTTTCAAGAGGCAGAATCCACGCAAAGCAGCCGGGCCGGACTCTGTCTCTCCAGCCACCCTCAGGCACTGCGCTGGCCAGCTGTCTCCGGTGTTCACCAACATCTTTAACACCTCCCTGGAGACATGCCATGTACCAGCCTGTCTCAAGTCCTCCACCATCATCGCTGTGCCCAAAAAGCTAAGGCCAACAGGACTAAATGATTACAGACCGGTCGC
>NW_027422652.1:395000-397500 GCF_048934315.1 Petromyzon marinus | reverse complement strand
ATGCGAACCGCATGCAACTTCCAGAGGCATTTGCAGCAGAAATGCATGTGCAGTCAAAAAAAAATTGATATTTTTCACGGATAGACCCCGTGAAACGCTAGAAATTGGCGGGGATGTGTCTCTTGTGGCTCACGGGGCTGTTCGGGTCGCACAGAAATCCCTGGGAATGGGAAAACGGGTCATTTTCGTGTTGCCACATTGCGTACGAACCGCATGAAACTTCCAGAGGCATTTGCAGCAGGAATGCATGTGCACTCAAAAACTTCTATATGTTTCACGGATAGACCCCGTGAAACGCTAGAAATTGGCGGGGATGTGTCTCTTGTGGCTCACGGGGCTGTTAGGGTGGCACAGAACTCCCTCGGAATGGGAAAAGGGGTCATTTTCGTGTTGCCACATTGCATAGGAACGCCATGAAACTTCCAGAGGCATTTGCAGCAGAAAGGCACGTGCACTCAAAAATTTTAATATTTTTCACGCATAGACCCCGTCAAACGCTAGAAGTTGGCGGGGATGTCTCTCTTGTGGCTCACGGGGCTGTTAGGGTCGCACAGAAATGCCTCGGAATGGGAAAACGGGTCATTTTTGTGTGGCCACATTGCATAGGAACGGCATGAAACTTCCAGAGGCATTTGCAGCAGGAATGCATGTGCACTCAAAAACGTCTATATTTTTCACGGATAGACCCCGTGAAACGCTATAAATTGGCGGGGATGTCTCTCTTGTGGCTCACGGGCGCTGTTAGTTAGGGTCGCACAGAAATCCCTCGGAATGGGAAAAGGGGTCATTTTCGTGTTGCCACATTGCGTACGAACGGCATGAAACTTCCAGAGGCATCTGCAGCAGAAATGCATGTGCACTCAAAAACGTCTATATTTTTCACGGATAGACCCCGTGAAACGCTAGAAATTGGCGGGGATGTGTCTCTTGTGGCTCACGGGGCTGTTAGGGTCGCACAGAAATCCCTCGGAATGGGAAAACGGGTCATTTTCGTGTTGCCACAATTGGCATACGAACGGCATGAAACTTCCAGAGGCATTTGCAGCAGAAATGCATGTGCACTCAAAAACGTGAATATTTTTTCACGGATAGACCCCGTCAAACGCTCGAATTTGGCGGGGATGTTTCTCTTGTGGGTCACGGGGCTGTTCGGCTCGCACAGAACTCCCTTGGTCCACCTGATTCGTGCATACAGGCAGCAACTAAAACTCTGTAAACCTGCTGTGAGGACATCTAAACAGTGGACCAGTGAGGCTGTGGAAGATTTGCGGGCGTGCTTAGACTGTACTGACTGGGATATGTTCACGACTGCTACCAATAGTCTGGATGAACTCACAGAGGCTGTGTACATCAGCTTCTGTGAGGACTGCTGTATCCCAACACGTACCAGGGTGAACTTTAACAACAACAAGCCCTGGTTCTCAGCAAAGCTCAAAAGGTTGAGGTTGGAGAAGGAGGAAGCGTTTAGGAGTGGGGATAGAGACAGATTCAAGGAGTCGAAGAACAGGTTTAGCAAAGCGGTGAGAGAGGCTAAACGACTGTACTCAGAGACACTAAAACACCAGTTCTCTACTAACGACGCTGCTTCTGTCTGCCAAAGGGCTCAGGCACATCACCAACTACAAACCCAGAGCGCCCCACACCACTAACGACTCCCGCCTAGCCAACGACCTGAACGAGTTCTACCGTAGATTTGAAAGACAATTGGACTGTCCTGAACCACCCCTTCCCACCCAAGAGGCCCCATCCCCCACCCATACTACAGAAACGACTCTCTCCTTTCAGGAGGGAGAAGTTAATGGGCTTTTCAAGAGGCAGAATCCACGCAAAGCAGCCGGGCCGGACTCTGTCTCTCCAGCCACCCTCAGGCACTGCGCTGGCCAGCTGTCTCCGGTGTTCACCAACATCTTTAACACCTCCCTGGAGACATGCCATGTACCAGCCTGTCTCAAGTCCTCCACCATCATCGCTGTGCCCAAAAAGCTAAGGCCAACAGGACTAAATGATTACAGACCGGTCGCCCTTACATCTGTGGTAATGAAGTCTTTTGAGCGCCTGCTCCTGGCACACCTCAAAGCCATCACAGACCCTCTCCTGGACCCCCTTCAGTTTGCCTACAGAGCCAACAGGTCTGTGGACGACGCAGTTAACATGGCCCTCCACTTCACCCTACAGCATGTGGACGCCCCAGCATCCTACGCCAGGATCCTGTTTGTGGACTTCAGCTCTGCCTTCAACACCATCATCCCTGCCCTGCTTCAGGACAAGCTCTTCCAGCTGAACGTGCCCTACTCCACCTGCAGGTGGATCACAGACTTCCTCTCTGACAGGAAGCAGTGCGTTAAGCCGGGAACAGAAGTCTCTGACTCCAGGTCCATCAGCACGGGAACTCCTCAGGGCTGCGTCCTTTGCCCACTGCTCTTCTCCCTGTATACCAACAGCTGCGCCTCCAATCATCTGTCCGTCAAACTCTTGAAGTTTGTCGGACGACACCACCCTC
>NW_027422652.1:382500-385000 GCF_048934315.1 Petromyzon marinus | reverse complement strand
CATAGACCCCGTCAAACGCTAGAAGTTGGCGGGGATGTCTCTCTTGTGGCTCACGGGGCTGTTAGGGTCGCACAGAAATGCCTCGGAATGGGAAAACGGGTCATTTTTGTGTGGCCACATTGCATAGGAACGGCATGAAACTTCCAGAGGCATTTGCAGCAGGAATGCATGTGCACTCAAAAACGTCTATATTTTTCACGGATAGACCCCGTGAAACGCTATAAATTGGCGGGGATGTCTCTCTTGTGGCTCACGGGCGCTGTTAGTTAGGGTCGCACAGAAATCCCTCGGAATGGGAAAAGGGGTCATTTTCGTGTTGCCACATTGCGTACGAACGGCATGAAACTTCCAGAGGCATCTGCAGCAGAAATGCATGTGCACTCAAAAACGTCTATATTTTTCACGGATAGACCCCGTGAAACGCTAGAAATTGGCGGGGATGTGTCTCTTGTGGCTCACGGGGCTGTTAGGGTCGCACAGAAATCCCTCGGAATGGGAAAACGGGTCATTTTCGTGTTGCCACAATTGGCATACGAACGGCATGAAACTTCCAGAGGCATTTGCAGCAGAAATGCATGTGCACTCAAAAACGTGAATATTTTTTCACGGATAGACCCCGTCAAACGCTCGAATTTGGCGGGGATGTTTCTCTTGTGGGTCACGGGGCTGTTCGGCTCGCACAGAACTCCCTTGGTCCACCTGATTCGTGCATACAGGCAGCAACTAAAACTCTGTAAACCTGCTGTGAGGACATCTAAACAGTGGACCAGTGAGGCTGTGGAAGATTTGCGGGCGTGCTTAGACTGTACTGACTGGGATATGTTCACGACTGCTACCAATAGTCTGGATGAACTCACAGAGGCTGTGTACATCAGCTTCTGTGAGGACTGCTGTATCCCAACACGTACCAGGGTGAACTTTAACAACAACAAGCCCTGGTTCTCAGCAAAGCTCAAAAGGTTGAGGTTGGAGAAGGAGGAAGCGTTTAGGAGTGGGGATAGAGACAGATTCAAGGAGTCGAAGAACAGGTTTAGCAAAGCGGTGAGAGAGGCTAAACGACTGTACTCAGAGACACTAAAACACCAGTTCTCTACTAACGACGCTGCTTCTGTCTGCCAAAGGGCTCAGGCACATCACCAACTACAAACCCAGAGCGCCCCACACCACTAACGACTCCCGCCTAGCCAACGACCTGAACGAGTTCTACCGTAGATTTGAAAGACAATTGGACTGTCCTGAACCACCCCTTCCCACCCAAGAGGCCCCATCCCCCACCCATACTACAGAAACGACTCTCTCCTTTCAGGAGGGAGAAGTTAATGGGCTTTTCAAGAGGCAGAATCCACGCAAAGCAGCCGGGCCGGACTCTGTCTCTCCAGCCACCCTCAGGCACTGCGCTGGCCAGCTGTCTCCGGTGTTCACCAACATCTTTAACACCTCCCTGGAGACATGCCATGTACCAGCCTGTCTCAAGTCCTCCACCATCATCGCTGTGCCCAAAAAGCTAAGGCCAACAGGACTAAATGATTACAGACCGGTCGCCCTTACATCTGTGGTAATGAAGTCTTTTGAGCGCCTGCTCCTGGCACACCTCAAAGCCATCACAGACCCTCTCCTGGACCCCCTTCAGTTTGCCTACAGAGCCAACAGGTCTGTGGACGACGCAGTTAACATGGCCCTCCACTTCACCCTACAGCATGTGGACGCCCCAGCATCCTACGCCAGGATCCTGTTTGTGGACTTCAGCTCTGCCTTCAACACCATCATCCCTGCCCTGCTTCAGGACAAGCTCTTCCAGCTGAACGTGCCCTACTCCACCTGCAGGTGGATCACAGACTTCCTCTCTGACAGGAAGCAGTGCGTTAAGCCGGGAACAGAAGTCTCTGACTCCAGGTCCATCAGCACGGGAACTCCTCAGGGCTGCGTCCTTTGCCCACTGCTCTTCTCCCTGTATACCAACAGCTGCGCCTCCAATCATCTGTCCGTCAAACTCTTGAAGTTTGTCGGACGACACCACCCTCATTGGGCTGATCTCTGGTGGGGATGAGTCTGACTATAGGTGGGAAGCTGACAACCTGGTGACCTGGTGTAGCCAGAACAACTTAGAGCTAAATGCTCTAAGGACAGTTGAGATGGTTGTGGACTTCAGGAAGAATACAGCCCCACTCACCGCCATCACCCTGTTAGACTCCGCAGTCAAAATTGTGGAGTCCTTCCGCTTCCTGGGCACTATTCTCTGCCGGGACCTCAAGTGGGAACTGAACATCAGCTCCCTCGCCAAGAGAGCTCAACAGAGGATGTACTTTCGACGGCAGCTGAAGAAATGCAACCTGCCAAAGACAATGATGGTGCAATTCTATACAGCGATCATTGAATCCATCCTCACCTCCTCCATAACCGTCTGGTACGCTGCTGCCACTGCCAAGGACAAGAGCAGACTGCAGCGTATCATGCACACTGCTGAGAAGGTAATTGCCTGCAATCTACCAACCCTCGAGGA
>NW_027422652.1:360000-362500 GCF_048934315.1 Petromyzon marinus | reverse complement strand
GGGTGGCACAGAAATCCCTCGGAATGGGAAAAAACGGGTCATTTTCGTGTCGCCACATTGCATGCGAACCGCATGAAACTTCCAGAGGCATTTGCAGCAGGAATGCATGTGCACTCAAAAAATGTGATATTTTTCACGGAGAGACCCCGTGAAACGCTAGAAGTGGGCGGGGATGTCTCTCTTGTGGCTCACGGGGCTGTTAGGGTGGCACAGAAATCCCTCGGAATGGGAAAACGGGTCATTTTCGTGTCGCCACATTGCATACGAACCGCATGAAACTTCCAGAGGCATTTGCAGCAGGAATGCATGTGCACTCAAAAAAGTGAATATTTCTCACGGATAGACCCCGTGATACGCTAGAAATTGGCGGGGATGTCTCTCTTGTGGCTCACGGGGCTGTTAGGGTGGCACAGAAATCCCTCGGAATGGGAAAACGGGTCATTTTCGTGTCGCCACATTGCATGCGAACCGCATGCAACTTCCAGAGGCATTTGCAGCAGAAATGCATGTGCAGTCAAAAAAAAATTGATATTTTTCACGGATAGACCCCGTGAAACGCTAGAAATTGGCGGGGATGTGTCTCTTGTGGCTCACGGGGCTGTTCGGGTCGCACAGAAATCCCTGGGAATGGGAAAACGGGTCATTTTCGTGTTGCCACATTGCGTACGAACCGCATGAAACTTCCAGAGGCATTTGCAGCAGGAATGCATGTGCACTCAAAAACTTCTATATGTTTCACGGATAGACCCCGTGAAACGCTAGAAATTGGCGGGGATGTGTCTCTTGTGGCTCACGGGGCTGTTAGGGTGGCACAGAACTCCCTCGGAATGGGAAAAGGGGTCATTTTCGTGTTGCCACATTGCATAGGAACGCCATGAAACTTCCAGAGGCATTTGCAGCAGAAAGGCACGTGCACTCAAAAATTTTAATATTTTTCACGCATAGACCCCGTCAAACGCTAGAAGTTGGCGGGGATGTCTCTCTTGTGGCTCACGGGGCTGTTAGGGTCGCACAGAAATGCCTCGGAATGGGAAAACGGGTCATTTTTGTGTGGCCACATTGCATAGGAACGGCATGAAACTTCCAGAGGCATTTGCAGCAGGAATGCATGTGCACTCAAAAACGTCTATATTTTTCACGGATAGACCCCGTGAAACGCTATAAATTGGCGGGGATGTCTCTCTTGTGGCTCACGGGCGCTGTTAGTTAGGGTCGCACAGAAATCCCTCGGAATGGGAAAAGGGGTCATTTTCGTGTTGCCACATTGCGTACGAACGGCATGAAACTTCCAGAGGCATCTGCAGCAGAAATGCATGTGCACTCAAAAACGTCTATATTTTTCACGGATAGACCCCGTGAAACGCTAGAAATTGGCGGGGATGTGTCTCTTGTGGCTCACGGGGCTGTTAGGGTCGCACAGAAATCCCTCGGAATGGGAAAACGGGTCATTTTCGTGTTGCCACAATTGGCATACGAACGGCATGAAACTTCCAGAGGCATTTGCAGCAGAAATGCATGTGCACTCAAAAACGTGAATATTTTTTCACGGATAGACCCCGTCAAACGCTCGAATTTGGCGGGGATGTTTCTCTTGTGGGTCACGGGGCTGTTCGGCTCGCACAGAACTCCCTTGGTCCACCTGATTCGTGCATACAGGCAGCAACTAAAACTCTGTAAACCTGCTGTGAGGACATCTAAACAGTGGACCAGTGAGGCTGTGGAAGATTTGCGGGCGTGCTTAGACTGTACTGACTGGGATATGTTCACGACTGCTACCAATAGTCTGGATGAACTCACAGAGGCTGTGTACATCAGCTTCTGTGAGGACTGCTGTATCCCAACACGTACCAGGGTGAACTTTAACAACAACAAGCCCTGGTTCTCAGCAAAGCTCAAAAGGTTGAGGTTGGAGAAGGAGGAAGCGTTTAGGAGTGGGGATAGAGACAGATTCAAGGAGTCGAAGAACAGGTTTAGCAAAGCGGTGAGAGAGGCTAAACGACTGTACTCAGAGACACTAAAACACCAGTTCTCTACTAACGACGCTGCTTCTGTCTGCCAAAGGGCTCAGGCACATCACCAACTACAAACCCAGAGCGCCCCACACCACTAACGACTCCCGCCTAGCCAACGACCTGAACGAGTTCTACCGTAGATTTGAAAGACAATTGGACTGTCCTGAACCACCCCTTCCCACCCAAGAGGCCCCATCCCCCACCCATACTACAGAAACGACTCTCTCCTTTCAGGAGGGAGAAGTTAATGGGCTTTTCAAGAGGCAGAATCCACGCAAAGCAGCCGGGCCGGACTCTGTCTCTCCAGCCACCCTCAGGCACTGCGCTGGCCAGCTGTCTCCGGTGTTCACCAACATCTTTAACACCTCCCTGGAGACATGCCATGTACCAGCCTGTCTCAAGTCCTCCACCATCATCGCTGTGCCCAAAAAGCTAAGGCCAACAGGACTAAATGATTACAGACCGGTCGCCCTTACATCTGTGGTAAT
>NW_027422652.1:347500-350000 GCF_048934315.1 Petromyzon marinus | reverse complement strand
TGCAACTTCCAGAGGCATTTGCAGCAGAAATGCATGTGCAGTCAAAAAAAAATTGATATTTTTCACGGATAGACCCCGTGAAACGCTAGAAATTGGCGGGGATGTGTCTCTTGTGGCTCACGGGGCTGTTCGGGTCGCACAGAAATCCCTGGGAATGGGAAAACGGGTCATTTTCGTGTTGCCACATTGCGTACGAACCGCATGAAACTTCCAGAGGCATTTGCAGCAGGAATGCATGTGCACTCAAAAACTTCTATATGTTTCACGGATAGACCCCGTGAAACGCTAGAAATTGGCGGGGATGTGTCTCTTGTGGCTCACGGGGCTGTTAGGGTGGCACAGAACTCCCTCGGAATGGGAAAAGGGGTCATTTTCGTGTTGCCACATTGCATAGGAACGCCATGAAACTTCCAGAGGCATTTGCAGCAGAAAGGCACGTGCACTCAAAAATTTTAATATTTTTCACGCATAGACCCCGTCAAACGCTAGAAGTTGGCGGGGATGTCTCTCTTGTGGCTCACGGGGCTGTTAGGGTCGCACAGAAATGCCTCGGAATGGGAAAACGGGTCATTTTTGTGTGGCCACATTGCATAGGAACGGCATGAAACTTCCAGAGGCATTTGCAGCAGGAATGCATGTGCACTCAAAAACGTCTATATTTTTCACGGATAGACCCCGTGAAACGCTATAAATTGGCGGGGATGTCTCTCTTGTGGCTCACGGGCGCTGTTAGTTAGGGTCGCACAGAAATCCCTCGGAATGGGAAAAGGGGTCATTTTCGTGTTGCCACATTGCGTACGAACGGCATGAAACTTCCAGAGGCATCTGCAGCAGAAATGCATGTGCACTCAAAAACGTCTATATTTTTCACGGATAGACCCCGTGAAACGCTAGAAATTGGCGGGGATGTGTCTCTTGTGGCTCACGGGGCTGTTAGGGTCGCACAGAAATCCCTCGGAATGGGAAAACGGGTCATTTTCGTGTTGCCACAATTGGCATACGAACGGCATGAAACTTCCAGAGGCATTTGCAGCAGAAATGCATGTGCACTCAAAAACGTGAATATTTTTTCACGGATAGACCCCGTCAAACGCTCGAATTTGGCGGGGATGTTTCTCTTGTGGGTCACGGGGCTGTTCGGCTCGCACAGAACTCCCTTGGTCCACCTGATTCGTGCATACAGGCAGCAACTAAAACTCTGTAAACCTGCTGTGAGGACATCTAAACAGTGGACCAGTGAGGCTGTGGAAGATTTGCGGGCGTGCTTAGACTGTACTGACTGGGATATGTTCACGACTGCTACCAATAGTCTGGATGAACTCACAGAGGCTGTGTACATCAGCTTCTGTGAGGACTGCTGTATCCCAACACGTACCAGGGTGAACTTTAACAACAACAAGCCCTGGTTCTCAGCAAAGCTCAAAAGGTTGAGGTTGGAGAAGGAGGAAGCGTTTAGGAGTGGGGATAGAGACAGATTCAAGGAGTCGAAGAACAGGTTTAGCAAAGCGGTGAGAGAGGCTAAACGACTGTACTCAGAGACACTAAAACACCAGTTCTCTACTAACGACGCTGCTTCTGTCTGCCAAAGGGCTCAGGCACATCACCAACTACAAACCCAGAGCGCCCCACACCACTAACGACTCCCGCCTAGCCAACGACCTGAACGAGTTCTACCGTAGATTTGAAAGACAATTGGACTGTCCTGAACCACCCCTTCCCACCCAAGAGGCCCCATCCCCCACCCATACTACAGAAACGACTCTCTCCTTTCAGGAGGGAGAAGTTAATGGGCTTTTCAAGAGGCAGAATCCACGCAAAGCAGCCGGGCCGGACTCTGTCTCTCCAGCCACCCTCAGGCACTGCGCTGGCCAGCTGTCTCCGGTGTTCACCAACATCTTTAACACCTCCCTGGAGACATGCCATGTACCAGCCTGTCTCAAGTCCTCCACCATCATCGCTGTGCCCAAAAAGCTAAGGCCAACAGGACTAAATGATTACAGACCGGTCGCCCTTACATCTGTGGTAATGAAGTCTTTTGAGCGCCTGCTCCTGGCACACCTCAAAGCCATCACAGACCCTCTCCTGGACCCCCTTCAGTTTGCCTACAGAGCCAACAGGTCTGTGGACGACGCAGTTAACATGGCCCTCCACTTCACCCTACAGCATGTGGACGCCCCAGCATCCTACGCCAGGATCCTGTTTGTGGACTTCAGCTCTGCCTTCAACACCATCATCCCTGCCCTGCTTCAGGACAAGCTCTTCCAGCTGAACGTGCCCTACTCCACCTGCAGGTGGATCACAGACTTCCTCTCTGACAGGAAGCAGTGCGTTAAGCCGGGAACAGAAGTCTCTGACTCCAGGTCCATCAGCACGGGAACTCCTCAGGGCTGCGTCCTTTGCCCACTGCTCTTCTCCCTGTATACCAACAGCTGCGCCTCCAATCATCTGTCCGTCAAACTCTTGAAGTTTGTCGGACGACACCACCCTCATTGGGCTGATC
>NW_027422652.1:335000-337500 GCF_048934315.1 Petromyzon marinus | reverse complement strand
CCCCGTCAAACGCTAGAAGTTGGCGGGGATGTCTCTCTTGTGGCTCACGGGGCTGTTAGGGTCGCACAGAAATGCCTCGGAATGGGAAAACGGGTCATTTTTGTGTGGCCACATTGCATAGGAACGGCATGAAACTTCCAGAGGCATTTGCAGCAGGAATGCATGTGCACTCAAAAACGTCTATATTTTTCACGGATAGACCCCGTGAAACGCTATAAATTGGCGGGGATGTCTCTCTTGTGGCTCACGGGCGCTGTTAGTTAGGGTCGCACAGAAATCCCTCGGAATGGGAAAAGGGGTCATTTTCGTGTTGCCACATTGCGTACGAACGGCATGAAACTTCCAGAGGCATCTGCAGCAGAAATGCATGTGCACTCAAAAACGTCTATATTTTTCACGGATAGACCCCGTGAAACGCTAGAAATTGGCGGGGATGTGTCTCTTGTGGCTCACGGGGCTGTTAGGGTCGCACAGAAATCCCTCGGAATGGGAAAACGGGTCATTTTCGTGTTGCCACAATTGGCATACGAACGGCATGAAACTTCCAGAGGCATTTGCAGCAGAAATGCATGTGCACTCAAAAACGTGAATATTTTTTCACGGATAGACCCCGTCAAACGCTCGAATTTGGCGGGGATGTTTCTCTTGTGGGTCACGGGGCTGTTCGGCTCGCACAGAACTCCCTTGGTCCACCTGATTCGTGCATACAGGCAGCAACTAAAACTCTGTAAACCTGCTGTGAGGACATCTAAACAGTGGACCAGTGAGGCTGTGGAAGATTTGCGGGCGTGCTTAGACTGTACTGACTGGGATATGTTCACGACTGCTACCAATAGTCTGGATGAACTCACAGAGGCTGTGTACATCAGCTTCTGTGAGGACTGCTGTATCCCAACACGTACCAGGGTGAACTTTAACAACAACAAGCCCTGGTTCTCAGCAAAGCTCAAAAGGTTGAGGTTGGAGAAGGAGGAAGCGTTTAGGAGTGGGGATAGAGACAGATTCAAGGAGTCGAAGAACAGGTTTAGCAAAGCGGTGAGAGAGGCTAAACGACTGTACTCAGAGACACTAAAACACCAGTTCTCTACTAACGACGCTGCTTCTGTCTGCCAAAGGGCTCAGGCACATCACCAACTACAAACCCAGAGCGCCCCACACCACTAACGACTCCCGCCTAGCCAACGACCTGAACGAGTTCTACCGTAGATTTGAAAGACAATTGGACTGTCCTGAACCACCCCTTCCCACCCAAGAGGCCCCATCCCCCACCCATACTACAGAAACGACTCTCTCCTTTCAGGAGGGAGAAGTTAATGGGCTTTTCAAGAGGCAGAATCCACGCAAAGCAGCCGGGCCGGACTCTGTCTCTCCAGCCACCCTCAGGCACTGCGCTGGCCAGCTGTCTCCGGTGTTCACCAACATCTTTAACACCTCCCTGGAGACATGCCATGTACCAGCCTGTCTCAAGTCCTCCACCATCATCGCTGTGCCCAAAAAGCTAAGGCCAACAGGACTAAATGATTACAGACCGGTCGCCCTTACATCTGTGGTAATGAAGTCGTTTGAGCGCCTGCTCCTGGCACACCTCAAAGCCATCACAGACCCTCTCCTGGACCCCCTTCAGTTTGCCTACAGAGCCAACAGGTCTGTGGACGACGCAGTTAACATGGCCCTCCACTTCACCCTACAGCATGTGGACGCCCCAGCATCCTACGCCAGGATCCTGTTTGTGGACTTCAGCTCTGCCTTCAACACCATCATCCCTGCCCTGCTTCAGGACAAGCTCTTCCAGCTGAACGTGCCCTACTCCACCTGCAGGTGGATCACAGACTTCCTCTCTGACAGGAAGCAGTGCGTTAAGCCGGGAACAGAAGTCTCTGACTCCAGGTCCATCAGCACGGGAACTCCTCAGGGCTGCGTCCTTTGCCCACTGCTCTTCTCCCTGTATACCAACAGCTGCGCCTCCAATCATCTGTCCGTCAAACTCTTGAAGTTTGTCGGACGACACCACCCTCATTGGGCTGATCTCTGGTGGGGATGAGTCTGACTATAGGTGGGAAGCTGACAACCTGGTGACCTGGTGTAGCCAGAACAACTTAGAGCTAAATGCTCTAAGGACAGTTGAGATGGTTGTGGACTTCAGGAAGAATACAGCCCCACTCACCGCCATCACCCTGTTAGACTCCGCAGTCAAAATTGTGGAGTCCTTCCGCTTCCTGGGCACTATTCTCTGCCGGGACCTCAAGTGGGAACTGAACATCAGCTCCCTCGCCAAGAGAGCTCAACAGAGGATGTACTTTCGACGGCAGCTGAAGAAATGCAACCTGCCAAAGACAATGATGGTGCAATTCTATACAGCGATCATTGAATCCATCCTCACCTCCTCCATAACCGTCTGGTACGCTGCTGCCACTGCCAAGGACAAGAGCAGACTGCAGCGTATCATGCACACTGCTGAGAAGGTAATTGCCTGCAATCTACCAACCCTCGAGGACCTGCA
>NW_027422652.1:310000-312500 GCF_048934315.1 Petromyzon marinus | reverse complement strand
GGAAAACGGGTCATTTTTGTGTGGCCACATTGCATAGGAACGGCATGAAACTTCCAGAGGCATTTGCAGCAGGAATGCATGTGCACTCAAAAACGTCTATATTTTTCACGGATAGACCCCGTGAAACGCTATAAATTGGCGGGGATGTCTCTCTTGTGGCTCACGGGCGCTGTTAGTTAGGGTCGCACAGAAATCCCTCGGAATGGGAAAAGGGGTCATTTTCGTGTTGCCACATTGCGTACGAACGGCATGAAACTTCCAGAGGCATCTGCAGCAGAAATGCATGTGCACTCAAAAACGTCTATATTTTTCACGGATAGACCCCGTGAAACGCTAGAAATTGGCGGGGATGTGTCTCTTGTGGCTCACGGGGCTGTTAGGGTCGCACAGAAATCCCTCGGAATGGGAAAACGGGTCATTTTCGTGTTGCCACAATTGGCATACGAACGGCATGAAACTTCCAGAGGCATTTGCAGCAGAAATGCATGTGCACTCAAAAACGTGAATATTTTTTCACGGATAGACCCCGTCAAACGCTCGAATTTGGCGGGGATGTTTCTCTTGTGGGTCACGGGGCTGTTCGGCTCGCACAGAACTCCCTTGGTCCACCTGATTCGTGCATACAGGCAGCAACTAAAACTCTGTAAACCTGCTGTGAGGACATCTAAACAGTGGACCAGTGAGGCTGTGGAAGATTTGCGGGCGTGCTTAGACTGTACTGACTGGGATATGTTCACGACTGCTACCAATAGTCTGGATGAACTCACAGAGGCTGTGTACATCAGCTTCTGTGAGGACTGCTGTATCCCAACACGTACCAGGGTGAACTTTAACAACAACAAGCCCTGGTTCTCAGCAAAGCTCAAAAGGTTGAGGTTGGAGAAGGAGGAAGCGTTTAGGAGTGGGGATAGAGACAGATTCAAGGAGTCGAAGAACAGGTTTAGCAAAGCGGTGAGAGAGGCTAAACGACTGTACTCAGAGACACTAAAACACCAGTTCTCTACTAACGACGCTGCTTCTGTCTGCCAAAGGGCTCAGGCACATCACCAACTACAAACCCAGAGCGCCCCACACCACTAACGACTCCCGCCTAGCCAACGACCTGAACGAGTTCTACCGTAGATTTGAAAGACAATTGGACTGTCCTGAACCACCCCTTCCCACCCAAGAGGCCCCATCCCCCACCCATACTACAGAAACGACTCTCTCCTTTCAGGAGGGAGAAGTTAATGGGCTTTTCAAGAGGCAGAATCCACGCAAAGCAGCCGGGCCGGACTCTGTCTCTCCAGCCACCCTCAGGCACTGCGCTGGCCAGCTGTCTCCGGTGTTCACCAACATCTTTAACACCTCCCTGGAGACATGCCATGTACCAGCCTGTCTCAAGTCCTCCACCATCATCGCTGTGCCCAAAAAGCTAAGGCCAACAGGACTAAATGATTACAGACCGGTCGCCCTTACATCTGTGGTAATGAAGTCTTTTGAGCGCCTGCTCCTGGCACACCTCAAAGCCATCACAGACCCTCTCCTGGACCCCCTTCAGTTTGCCTACAGAGCCAATAGGTCTGTGGACGACGCAGTTAACATGGCCCTCCACTTCACCCTACAGCATGTGGACGCCCCAGCATCCTACGCCAGGATCCTGTTTGTGGACTTCAGCTCTGCCTTCAACACCATCATCCCTGCCCTGCTTCAGGACAAGCTCTTCCAGCTGAACGTGCCCTACTCCACCTGCAGGTGGATCACAGACTTCCTCTCTGACAGGAAGCAGTGCGTTAAGCCGGGAACAGAAGTCTCTGACTCCAGGTCCATCAGCACGGGAACTCCTCAGGGCTGCGTCCTTTGCCCACTGCTCTTCTCCCTGTATACCAACAGCTGCGCCTCCAATCATCTGTCCGTCAAACTCTTGAAGTTTGTCGGACGACACCACCCTCATTGGGCTGATCTCTGGTGGGGATGAGTCTGACTATAGGTGGGAAGCTGACAACCTGGTGACCTGGTGTAGCCAGAACAACTTAGAGCTAAATGCTCTAAGGACAGTTGAGATGGTTGTGGACTTCAGGAAGAATACAGCCCCACTCACCGCCATCACCCTGTTAGACTCCGCAGTCAAAATTGTGGAGTCCTTCCGCTTCCTGGGCACTATTCTCTGCCGGGACCTCAAGTGGGAACTGAACATCAGCTCCCTCGCCAAGAGAGCTCAACAGAGGATGTACTTTCGACGGCAGCTGAAGAAATGCAACCTGCCAAAGACAATGATGGTGCAATTCTATACAGCGATCATTGAATCCATCCTCACCTCCTCCATAACCGTCTGGTACGCTGCTGCCACTGCCAAGGACAAGAGCAGACTGCAGCGTATCATGCACACTGCTGAGAAGGTAATTGCCTGCAATCTACCAACCCTCGAGGACCTGCACACGACAAGGAGCATGAGGCGAGCGAGGAAGGTTGTGGCCGATTCCTCGCACCCTGGACACTCTCTGTTTCAGCTACTCCCCTC
>NW_027422652.1:297500-300000 GCF_048934315.1 Petromyzon marinus | reverse complement strand
AAATCCCTGGGAATGGGAAAACGGGTCATTTTCGTGTTGCCACATTGCGTACGAACCGCATGAAACTTCCAGAGGCATTTGCAGCAGGAATGCATGTGCACTCAAAAACTTCTATATGTTTCACGGATAGACCCCGTGAAACGCTAGAAATTGGCGGGGATGTGTCTCTTGTGGCTCACGGGGCTGTTAGGGTGGCACAGAACTCCCTCGGAATGGGAAAAGGGGTCATTTTCGTGTTGCCACATTGCATAGGAACGCCATGAAACTTCCAGAGGCATTTGCAGCAGAAAGGCACGTGCACTCAAAAATTTTAATATTTTTCACGCATAGACCCCGTCAAACGCTAGAAGTTGGCGGGGATGTCTCTCTTGTGGCTCACGGGGCTGTTAGGGTCGCACAGAAATGCCTCGGAATGGGAAAACGGGTCATTTTTGTGTGGCCACATTGCATAGGAACGGCATGAAACTTCCAGAGGCATTTGCAGCAGGAATGCATGTGCACTCAAAAACGTCTATATTTTTCACGGATAGACCCCGTGAAACGCTATAAATTGGCGGGGATGTCTCTCTTGTGGCTCACGGGCGCTGTTAGTTAGGGTCGCACAGAAATCCCTCGGAATGGGAAAAGGGGTCATTTTCGTGTTGCCACATTGCGTACGAACGGCATGAAACTTCCAGAGGCATCTGCAGCAGAAATGCATGTGCACTCAAAAACGTCTATATTTTTCACGGATAGACCCCGTGAAACGCTAGAAATTGGCGGGGATGTGTCTCTTGTGGCTCACGGGGCTGTTAGGGTCGCACAGAAATCCCTCGGAATGGGAAAACGGGTCATTTTCGTGTTGCCACAATTGGCATACGAACGGCATGAAACTTCCAGAGGCATTTGCAGCAGAAATGCATGTGCACTCAAAAACGTGAATATTTTTTCACGGATAGACCCCGTCAAACGCTCGAATTTGGCGGGGATGTTTCTCTTGTGGGTCACGGGGCTGTTCGGCTCGCACAGAACTCCCTTGGTCCACCTGATTCGTGCATACAGGCAGCAACTAAAACTCTGTAAACCTGCTGTGAGGACATCTAAACAGTGGACCAGTGAGGCTGTGGAAGATTTGCGGGCGTGCTTAGACTGTACTGACTGGGATATGTTCACGACTGCTACCAATAGTCTGGATGAACTCACAGAGGCTGTGTACATCAGCTTCTGTGAGGACTGCTGTATCCCAACACGTACCAGGGTGAACTTTAACAACAACAAGCCCTGGTTCTCAGCAAAGCTCAAAAGGTTGAGGTTGGAGAAGGAGGAAGCGTTTAGGAGTGGGGATAGAGACAGATTCAAGGAGTCGAAGAACAGGTTTAGCAAAGCGGTGAGAGAGGCTAAACGACTGTACTCAGAGACACTAAAACACCAGTTCTCTACTAACGACGCTGCTTCTGTCTGCCAAAGGGCTCAGGCACATCACCAACTACAAACCCAGAGCGCCCCACACCACTAACGACTCCCGCCTAGCCAACGACCTGAACGAGTTCTACCGTAGATTTGAAAGACAATTGGACTGTCCTGAACCACCCCTTCCCACCCAAGAGGCCCCATCCCCCACCCATACTACAGAAACGACTCTCTCCTTTCAGGAGGGAGAAGTTAATGGGCTTTTCAAGAGGCAGAATCCACGCAAAGCAGCCGGGCCGGACTCTGTCTCTCCAGCCACCCTCAGGCACTGCGCTGGCCAGCTGTCTCCGGTGTTCACCAACATCTTTAACACCTCCCTGGAGACATGCCATGTACCAGCCTGTCTCAAGTCCTCCACCATCATCGCTGTGCCCAAAAAGCTAAGGCCAACAGGACTAAATGATTACAGACCGGTCGCCCTTACATCTGTGGTAATGAAGTCTTTTGAGCGCCTGCTCCTGGCACACCTCAAAGCCATCACAGACCCTCTCCTGGACCCCCTTCAGTTTGCCTACAGAGCCAACAGGTCTGTGGACGACGCAGTTAACATGGCCCTCCACTTCACCCTACAGCATGTGGACGCCCCAGCATCCTACGCCAGGATCCTGTTTGTGGACTTCAGCTCTGCCTTCAACACCATCATCCCTGCCCTGCTTCAGGACAAGCTCTTCCAGCTGAACGTGCCCTACTCCACCTGCAGGTGGATCACAGACTTCCTCTCTGACAGGAAGCAGTGCGTTAAGCCGGGAACAGAAGTCTCTGACTCCAGGTCCATCAGCACGGGAACTCCTCAGGGCTGCGTCCTTTGCCCACTGCTCTTCTCCCTGTATACCAACAGCTGCGCCTCCAATCATCTGTCCGTCAAACTCTTGAAGTTTGTCGGACGACACCACCCTCATTGGGCTGATCTCTGGTGGGGATGAGTCTGACTATAGGTGGGAAGCTGACAACCTGGTGACCTGGTGTAGCCAGAACAACTTAGAGCTAAATGCTCTAAGGACAGTTGAGATGGTTGTGGACTTCAGGAAGAATACAGCCCCACTCACCGCCA
>NW_027422652.1:262500-265000 GCF_048934315.1 Petromyzon marinus | reverse complement strand
GATGTGTCTCTTGTGGCTCACGGGGCTGTTAGGGTGGCACAGAAATCCCTCGGAATGGGAAAACGGGTCATTTTCGTGTTGCCACATTGCATGCGAACGGCATGAAACTTCCAGAGGCATTTGCAGCAGGAATGCATGTGCAGTCAAAAAAGTGAATATTTTTCACGGATAGACCCCGTGAAACGCTAGAAATTGGCGGCGATGTCTCTCTTGTGGCTCACGGGGCTGTTAGGGTGGCACAGAAATCCCTCGGAATGGGAAAACGGGTCATTTTCGTGTCGCCACATTGCATGCGAACCGCATGAAACTTCCAGAGGCATTTGCAGCAGAAATGCATGTGCAGTCAAAAAATTGAATATTTTTCACGGATAGACCCCGTGAAACGCTAGAAATTGGCGGGGATGTGTCTCTTGTGGCTCACGGGGCTGTTAGGGTGGCACAGAAATCCCTCGGAATGGGAAAAAACGGGTCATTTTCGTGTCGCCACATTGCATGCGAACCGCATGAAACTTCCAGAGGCATTTGCAGCAGGAATGCATGTGCACTCAAAAAATGTGATATTTTTCACGGAGAGACCCCGTGAAACGCTAGAAGTGGGCGGGGATGTCTCTCTTGTGGCTCACGGGGCTGTTAGGGTGGCACAGAAATCCCTCGGAATGGGAAAACGGGTCATTTTCGTGTCGCCACATTGCATACGAACCGCATGAAACTTCCAGAGGCATTTGCAGCAGGAATGCATGTGCACTCAAAAAAGTGAATATTTCTCACGGATAGACCCCGTGATACGCTAGAAATTGGCGGGGATGTCTCTCTTGTGGCTCACGGGGCTGTTAGGGTGGCACAGAAATCCCTCGGAATGGGAAAACGGGTCATTTTCGTGTCGCCACATTGCATGCGAACCGCATGCAACTTCCAGAGGCATTTGCAGCAGAAATGCATGTGCAGTCAAAAAAAAATTGATATTTTTCACGGATAGACCCCGTGAAACGCTAGAAATTGGCGGGGATGTGTCTCTTGTGGCTCACGGGGCTGTTCGGGTCGCACAGAAATCCCTGGGAATGGGAAAACGGGTCATTTTCGTGTTGCCACATTGCGTACGAACCGCATGAAACTTCCAGAGGCATTTGCAGCAGGAATGCATGTGCACTCAAAAACTTCTATATGTTTCACGGATAGACCCCGTGAAACGCTAGAAATTGGCGGGGATGTGTCTCTTGTGGCTCACGGGGCTGTTAGGGTGGCACAGAACTCCCTCGGAATGGGAAAAGGGGTCATTTTCGTGTTGCCACATTGCATAGGAACGCCATGAAACTTCCAGAGGCATTTGCAGCAGAAAGGCACGTGCACTCAAAAATTTTAATATTTTTCACGCATAGACCCCGTCAAACGCTAGAAGTTGGCGGGGATGTCTCTCTTGTGGCTCACGGGGCTGTTAGGGTCGCACAGAAATGCCTCGGAATGGGAAAACGGGTCATTTTTGTGTGGCCACATTGCATAGGAACGGCATGAAACTTCCAGAGGCATTTGCAGCAGGAATGCATGTGCACTCAAAAACGTCTATATTTTTCACGGATAGACCCCGTGAAACGCTATAAATTGGCGGGGATGTCTCTCTTGTGGCTCACGGGCGCTGTTAGTTAGGGTCGCACAGAAATCCCTCGGAATGGGAAAAGGGGTCATTTTCGTGTTGCCACATTGCGTACGAACGGCATGAAACTTCCAGAGGCATCTGCAGCAGAAATGCATGTGCACTCAAAAACGTCTATATTTTTCACGGATAGACCCCGTGAAACGCTAGAAATTGGCGGGGATGTGTCTCTTGTGGCTCACGGGGCTGTTAGGGTCGCACAGAAATCCCTCGGAATGGGAAAACGGGTCATTTTCGTGTTGCCACAATTGGCATACGAACGGCATGAAACTTCCAGAGGCATTTGCAGCAGAAATGCATGTGCACTCAAAAACGTGAATATTTTTTCACGGATAGACCCCGTCAAACGCTCGAATTTGGCGGGGATGTTTCTCTTGTGGGTCACGGGGCTGTTCGGCTCGCACAGAACTCCCTTGGTCCACCTGATTCGTGCATACAGGCAGCAACTAAAACTCTGTAAACCTGCTGTGAGGACATCTAAACAGTGGACCAGTGAGGCTGTGGAAGATTTGCGGGCGTGCTTAGACTGTACTGACTGGGATATGTTCACGACTGCTACCAATAGTCTGGATGAACTCACAGAGGCTGTGTACATCAGCTTCTGTGAGGACTGCTGTATCCCAACACGTACCAGGGTGAACTTTAACAACAACAAGCCCTGGTTCTCAGCAAAGCTCAAAAGGTTGAGGTTGGAGAAGGAGGAAGCGTTTAGGAGTGGGGATAGAGACAGATTCAAGGAGTCGAAGAACAGGTTTAGCAAAGCGGTGAGAGAGGCTAAACGACTGTACTCAGAGACACTAAAACACCAGTTCTCTACTAACGACGCTGCTTCTGTCTGCCAAAGGGCTCAGG
>NW_027422652.1:237500-240000 GCF_048934315.1 Petromyzon marinus | reverse complement strand
CTCGGAATGGGAAAACGGGTCATTTTCGTGTCGCCACATTGCATGCGAACCGCATGAAACTTCCAGAGGCATTTGCAGCAGAAATGCATGTGCAGTCAAAAAATTGAATATTTTTCACGGATAGACCCCGTGAAACGCTAGAAATTGGCGGGGATGTGTCTCTTGTGGCTCACGGGGCTGTTAGGGTGGCACAGAAATCCCTCGGAATGGGAAAAAACGGGTCATTTTCGTGTCGCCACATTGCATGCGAACCGCATGAAACTTCCAGAGGCATTTGCAGCAGGAATGCATGTGCACTCAAAAAATGTGATATTTTTCACGGAGAGACCCCGTGAAACGCTAGAAGTGGGCGGGGATGTCTCTCTTGTGGCTCACGGGGCTGTTAGGGTGGCACAGAAATCCCTCGGAATGGGAAAACGGGTCATTTTCGTGTCGCCACATTGCATACGAACCGCATGAAACTTCCAGAGGCATTTGCAGCAGGAATGCATGTGCACTCAAAAAAGTGAATATTTCTCACGGATAGACCCCGTGATACGCTAGAAATTGGCGGGGATGTCTCTCTTGTGGCTCACGGGGCTGTTAGGGTGGCACAGAAATCCCTCGGAATGGGAAAACGGGTCATTTTCGTGTCGCCACATTGCATGCGAACCGCATGCAACTTCCAGAGGCATTTGCAGCAGAAATGCATGTGCAGTCAAAAAAAAATTTATATTTTTCACGGATAGACCCCGTGAAACGCTAGAAATTGGCGGGGATGTGTCTCTTGTGGCTCACGGGGCTGTTCGGGTCGCACAGAAATCCCTGGGAATGGGAAAACGGGTCATTTTCGTGTTGCCACATTGCGTACGAACCGCATGAAACTTCCAGAGGCATTTGCAGCAGGAATGCATGTGCACTCAAAAACTTCTATATGTTTCACGGATAGACCCCGTGAAACGCTAGAAATTGGCGGGGATGTGTCTCTTGTGGCTCACGGGGCTGTTAGGGTGGCACAGAACTCCCTCGGAATGGGAAAAGGGGTCATTTTCGTGTTGCCACATTGCATAGGAACGCCATGAAACTTCCAGAGGCATTTGCAGCAGAAAGGCACGTGCACTCAAAAATTTTAATATTTTTCACGCATAGACCCCGTCAAACGCTAGAAGTTGGCGGGGATGTCTCTCTTGTGGCTCACGGGGCTGTTAGGGTCGCACAGAAATGCCTCGGAATGGGAAAACGGGTCATTTTTGTGTGGCCACATTGCATAGGAACGGCATGAAACTTCCAGAGGCATTTGCAGCAGGAATGCATGTGCACTCAAAAACGTCTATATTTTTCACGGATAGACCCCGTGAAACGCTATAAATTGGCGGGGATGTCTCTCTTGTGGCTCACGGGCGCTGTTAGTTAGGGTCGCACAGAAATCCCTCGGAATGGGAAAAGGGGTCATTTTCGTGTTGCCACATTGCGTACGAACGGCATGAAACTTCCAGAGGCATCTGCAGCAGAAATGCATGTGCACTCAAAAACGTCTATATTTTTCACGGATAGACCCCGTGAAACGCTAGAAATTGGCGGGGATGTGTCTCTTGTGGCTCACGGGGCTGTTAGGGTCGCACAGAAATCCCTCGGAATGGGAAAACGGGTCATTTTCGTGTTGCCACAATTGGCATACGAACGGCATGAAACTTCCAGAGGCATTTGCAGCAGAAATGCATGTGCACTCAAAAACGTGAATATTTTTTCACGGATAGACCCCGTCAAACGCTCGAATTTGGCGGGGATGTTTCTCTTGTGGGTCACGGGGCTGTTCGGCTCGCACAGAACTCCCTTGGTCCACCTGATTCGTGCATACAGGCAGCAACTAAAACTCTGTAAACCTGCTGTGAGGACATCTAAACAGTGGACCAGTGAGGCTGTGGAAGATTTGCGGGCGTGCTTAGACTGTACTGACTGGGATATGTTCACGACTGCTACCAATAGTCTGGATGAACTCACAGAGGCTGTGTACATCAGCTTCTGTGAGGACTGCTGTATCCCAACACGTACCAGGGTGAACTTTAACAACAACAAGCCCTGGTTCTCAGCAAAGCTCAAAAGGTTGAGGTTGGAGAAGGAGGAAGCGTTTAGGAGTGGGGATAGAGACAGATTCAAGGAGTCGAAGAACAGGTTTAGCAAAGCGGTGAGAGAGGCTAAACGACTGTACTCAGAGACACTAAAACACCAGTTCTCTACTAACGACGCTGCTTCTGTCTGCCAAAGGGCTCAGGCACATCACCAACTACAAACCCAGAGCGCCCCACACCACTAACGACTCCCGCCTAGCCAACGACCTGAACGAGTTCTACCGTAGATTTGAAAGACAATTGGACTGTCCTGAACCACCCCTTCCCACCCAAGAGGCCCCATCCCCCACCCATACTACAGAAACGACTCTCTCCTTTCAGGAGGGAGAAGTTAATGGGCTTTTCAAGAGGCAGAATCCACGCAAAGCAGCCGGGCCGGACTCTGTCTCTCC
>NW_027422652.1:222500-225000 GCF_048934315.1 Petromyzon marinus | reverse complement strand
AATATTTTTCACGGATAGACCCCGTGAAACGCTAGAAATTGGCGGCGATGTCTCTCTTGTGGCTCACGGGGCTGTTAGGGTGGCACAGAAATCCCTCGGAATGGGAAAACGGGTCATTTTCGTGTCGCCACATTGCATGCGAACCGCATGAAACTTCCAGAGGCATTTGCAGCAGAAATGCATGTGCAGTCAAAAAATTGAATATTTTTCACGGATAGACCCCGTGAAACGCTAGAAATTGGCGGGGATGTGTCTCTTGTGGCTCACGGGGCTGTTAGGGTGGCACAGAAATCCCTCGGAATGGGAAAAAACGGGTCATTTTCGTGTCGCCACATTGCATGCGAACCGCATGAAACTTCCAGAGGCATTTGCAGCAGGAATGCATGTGCACTCAAAAAATGTGATATTTTTCACGGAGAGACCCCGTGAAACGCTAGAAGTGGGCGGGGATGTCTCTCTTGTGGCTCACGGGGCTGTTAGGGTGGCACAGAAATCCCTCGGAATGGGAAAACGGGTCATTTTCGTGTCGCCACATTGCATACGAACCGCATGAAACTTCCAGAGGCATTTGCAGCAGGAATGCATGTGCACTAAAAAAAGTGAATATTTCTCACGGATAGACCCCGTGATACGCTAGAAATTGGCGGGGATGTCTCTCTTGTGGCTCACGGGGCTGTTAGGGTGGCACAGAAATCCCTCGGAATGGGAAAACGGGTCATTTTCGTGTCGCCACATTGCATGCGAACCGCATGCAACTTCCAGAGGCATTTGCAGCAGAAATGCATGTGCAGTCAAAAAAAAATTGATATTTTTCACGGATAGACCCCGTGAAACGCTAGAAATTGGCGGGGATGTGTCTCTTGTGGCTCACGGGGCTGTTCGGGTCGCACAGAAATCCCTGGGAATGGGAAAACGGGTCATTTTCGTGTTGCCACATTGCGTACGAACCGCATGAAACTTCCAGAGGCATTTGCAGCAGGAATGCATGTGCACTCAAAAACTTCTATATGTTTCACGGATAGACCCCGTGAAACGCTAGAAATTGGCGGGGATGTGTCTCTTGTGGCTCACGGGGCTGTTAGGGTGGCACAGAACTCCCTCGGAATGGGAAAAGGGGTCATTTTCGTGTTGCCACATTGCATAGGAACGCCATGAAACTTCCAGAGGCATTTGCAGCAGAAAGGCACGTGCACTCAAAAATTTTAATATTTTTCACGCATAGACCCCGTCAAACGCTAGAAGTTGGCGGGGATGTCTCTCTTGTGGCTCACGGGGCTGTTAGGGTCGCACAGAAATGCCTCGGAATGGGAAAACGGGTCATTTTTGTGTGGCCACATTGCATAGGAACGGCATGAAACTTCCAGAGGCATTTGCAGCAGGAATGCATGTGCACTCAAAAACGTCTATATTTTTCACGGATAGACCCCGTGAAACGCTATAAATTGGCGGGGATGTCTCTCTTGTGGCTCACGGGCGCTGTTAGTTAGGGTCGCACAGAAATCCCTCGGAATGGGAAAAGGGGTCATTTTCGTGTTGCCACATTGCGTACGAACGGCATGAAACTTCCAGAGGCATCTGCAGCAGAAATGCATGTGCACTCAAAAACGTCTATATTTTTCACGGATAGACCCCGTGAAACGCTAGAAATTGGCGGGGATGTGTCTCTTGTGGCTCACGGGGCTGTTAGGGTCGCACAGAAATCCCTCGGAATGGGAAAACGGGTCATTTTCGTGTTGCCACAATTGGCATACGAACGGCATGAAACTTCCAGAGGCATTTGCAGCAGAAATGCATGTGCACTCAAAAACGTGAATATTTTTTCACGGATAGACCCCGTCAAACGCTCGAATTTGGCGGGGATGTTTCTCTTGTGGGTCACGGGGCTGTTCGGCTCGCACAGAACTCCCTTGGTCCACCTGATTCGTGCATACAGGCAGCAACTAAAACTCTGTAAACCTGCTGTGAGGACATCTAAACAGTGGACCAGTGAGGCTGTGGAAGATTTGCGGGCGTGCTTAGACTGTACTGACTGGGATATGTTCACGACTGCTACCAATAGTCTGGATGAACTCACAGAGGCTGTGTACATCAGCTTCTGTGAGGACTGCTGTATCCCAACACGTACCAGGGTGAACTTTAACAACAACAAGCCCTGGTTCTCAGCAAAGCTCAAAAGGTTGAGGTTGAGAAGGAGGAAGCGTTTAGGAGTGGGGATAGAGACAGATTCAAGGAGTCGAAGAACAGGTTTAGCAAAGCGGTGAGAGAGGCTAAACGACTGTACTCAGAGACACTAAAACACCAGTTCTCTACTAACGACGCTGCTTCTGTCTGCCAAAGGGCTCAGGCACATCACCAACTACAAACCCAGAGCGCCCCACACCACTAACGACTCCCGCCTAGCCAACGACCTGAACGAGTTCTACCGTAGATTTGAAAGACAATTGGACTGTCCTGAACCACCCCTTCCCACCCAAGAGGCCCCATCCCCCACCCATACTAC
>NW_027422652.1:207500-210000 GCF_048934315.1 Petromyzon marinus | reverse complement strand
AAAAGTGAATATTTTTCACGGATAGACCCCGTGAAACGCTAGAAATTGGCGGCGATGTCTCTCTTGTGGCTCACGGGGCTGTTAGGGTGGCACAGAAATCCCTCGGAATGGGAAAACGGGTCATTTTCGTGTCGCCACATTGCATGCGAACCGCATGAAACTTCCAGAGGCATTTGCAGCAGAAATGCATGTGCAGTCAAAAAATTGAATATTTTTCACGGATAGACCCCGTGAAACGCTAGAAATTGGCGGGGATGTGTCTCTTGTGGCTCACGGGGCTGTTAGGGTGGCACAGAAATCCCTCGGAATGGGAAAAAACGGGTCATTTTCGTGTCGCCACATTGCATGCGAACCGCATGAAACTTCCAGAGGCATTTGCAGCAGGAATGCATGTGCACTCAAAAAATGTGATATTTTTCACGGAGAGACCCCGTGAAACGCTAGAAGTGGGCGGGGATGTCTCTCTTGTGGCTCACGGGGCTGTTAGGGTGGCACAGAAATCCCTCGGAATGGGAAAACGGGTCATTTTCGTGTCGCCACATTGCATACGAACCGCATGAAACTTCCAGAGGCATTTGCAGCAGGAATGCATGTGCACTCAAAAAAGTGAATATTTCTCACGGATAGACCCCGTGATACGCTAGAAATTGGCGGGGATGTCTCTCTTGTGGCTCACGGGGCTGTTAGGGTGGCACAGAAATCCCTCGGAATGGGAAAACGGGTCATTTTCGTGTCGCCACATTGCATGCGAACCGCATGCAACTTCCAGAGGCATTTGCAGCAGAAATGCATGTGCAGTCAAAAAAAAATTGATATTTTTCACGGATAGACCCCGTGAAACGCTAGAAATTGGCGGGGATGTGTCTCTTGTGGCTCACGGGGCTGTTCGGGTCGCACAGAAATCCCTGGGAATGGGAAAACGGGTCATTTTCGTGTTGCCACATTGCGTACGAACCGCATGAAACTTCCAGAGGCATTTGCAGCAGGAATGCATGTGCACTCAAAAACTTCTATATGTTTCACGGATAGACCCCGTGAAACGCTAGAAATTGGCGGGGATGTGTCTCTTGTGGCTCACGGGGCTGTTAGGGTGGCACAGAACTCCCTCGGAATGGGAAAAGGGGTCATTTTCGTGTTGCCACATTGCATAGGAACGCCATGAAACTTCCAGAGGCATTTGCAGCAGAAAGGCACGTGCACTCAAAAATTTTAATATTTTTCACGCATAGACCCCGTCAAACGCTAGAAGTTGGCGGGGATGTCTCTCTTGTGGCTCACGGGGCTGTTAGGGTCGCACAGAAATGCCTCGGAATGGGAAAACGGGTCATTTTTGTGTGGCCACATTGCATAGGAACGGCATGAAACTTCCAGAGGCATTTGCAGCAGGAATGCATGTGCACTCAAAAACGTCTATATTTTTCACGGATAGACCCCGTGAAACGCTATAAATTGGCGGGGATGTCTCTCTTGTGGCTCACGGGCGCTGTTAGTTAGGGTCGCACAGAAATCCCTCGGAATGGGAAAAGGGGTCATTTTCGTGTTGCCACATTGCGTACGAACGGCATGAAACTTCCAGAGGCATCTGCAGCAGAAATGCATGTGCACTCAAAAACGTCTATATTTTTCACGGATAGACCCCGTGAAACGCTAGAAATTGGCGGGGATGTGTCTCTTGTGGCTCACGGGGCTGTTAGGGTCGCACAGAAATCCCTCGGAATGGGAAAACGGGTCATTTTCGTGTTGCCACAATTGGCATACGAACGGCATGAAACTTCCAGAGGCATTTGCAGCAGAAATGCATGTGCACTCAAAAACGTGAATATTTTTTCACGGATAGACCCCGTCAAACGCTCGAATTTGGCGGGGATGTTTCTCTTGTGGGTCACGGGGCTGTTCGGCTCGCACAGAACTCCCTTGGTCCACCTGATTCGTGCATACAGGCAGCAACTAAAACTCTGTAAACCTGCTGTGAGGACATCTAAACAGTGGACCAGTGAGGCTGTGGAAGATTTGCGGGCGTGCTTAGACTGTACTGACTGGGATATGTTCACGACTGCTACCAATAGTCTGGATGAACTCACAGAGGCTGTGTACATCAGCTTCTGTGAGGACTGCTGTATCCCAACACGTACCAGGGTGAACTTTAACAACAACAAGCCCTGGTTCTCAGCAAAGCTCAAAAGGTTGAGGTTGGAGAAGGAGGAAGCGTTTAGGAGTGGGGATAGAGACAGATTCAAGGAGTCGAAGAACAGGTTTAGCAAAGCGGTGAGAGAGGCTAAACGACTGTACTCAGAGACACTAAAACACCAGTTCTCTACTAACGACGCTGCTTCTGTCTGCCAAAGGGCTCAGGCACATCACCAACTACAAACCCAGAGCGCCCCACACCACTAACGACTCCCGCCTAGCCAACGACCTGAACGAGTTCTACCGTAGATTTGAAAGACAATTGGACTGTCCTGAACCACCCCTTCCCACCCAAGAGGCCCCATCCCCCACC
>NW_027422652.1:195000-197500 GCF_048934315.1 Petromyzon marinus | reverse complement strand
CACGGGGCTGTTAGGGTGGCACAGAAATCCCTCGGAATGGGAAAACGGGTCATTTTCGTGTCGCCACATTGCATACGAACCGCATGAAACTTCCAGAGGCATTTGCAGCAGGAATGCATGTGCACTCAAAAAAGTGAATATTTCTCACGGATAGACCCCGTGATACGCTAGAAATTGGCGGGGATGTCTCTCTTGTGGCTCACGGGGCTGTTAGGGTGGCACAGAAATCCCTCGGAATGGGAAAACGGGTCATTTTCGTGTCGCCACATTGCATGCGAACCGCATGCAACTTCCAGAGGCATTTGCAGCAGAAATGCATGTGCAGTCAAAAAAAAATTGATATTTTTCACGGATAGACCCCGTGAAACGCTAGAAATTGGCGGGGATGTGTCTCTTGTGGCTCACGGGGCTGTTCGGGTCGCACAGAAATCCCTGGGAATGGGAAAACGGGTCATTTTCGTGTTGCCACATTGCGTACGAACCGCATGAAACTTCCAGAGGCATTTGCAGCAGGAATGCATGTGCACTCAAAAACTTCTATATGTTTCACGGATAGACCCCGTGAAACGCTAGAAATTGGCGGGGATGTGTCTCTTGTGGCTCACGGGGCTGTTAGGGTGGCACAGAACTCCCTCGGAATGGGAAAAGGGGTCATTTTCGTGTTGCCACATTGCATAGGAACGCCATGAAACTTCCAGAGGCATTTGCAGCAGAAAGGCACGTGCACTCAAAAATTTTAATATTTTTCACGCATAGACCCCGTCAAACGCTAGAAGTTGGCGGGGATGTCTCTCTTGTGGCTCACGGGGCTGTTAGGGTCGCACAGAAATGCCTCGGAATGGGAAAACGGGTCATTTTTGTGTGGCCACATTGCATAGGAACGGCATGAAACTTCCAGAGGCATTTGCAGCAGGAATGCATGTGCACTCAAAAACGTCTATATTTTTCACGGATAGACCCCGTGAAACGCTATAAATTGGCGGGGATGTCTCTCTTGTGGCTCACGGGCGCTGTTAGTTAGGGTCGCACAGAAATCCCTCGGAATGGGAAAAGGGGTCATTTTCGTGTTGCCACATTGCGTACGAACGGCATGAAACTTCCAGAGGCATCTGCAGCAGAAATGCATGTGCACTCAAAAACGTCTATATTTTTCACGGATAGACCCCGTGAAACGCTAGAAATTGGCGGGGATGTGTCTCTTGTGGCTCACGGGGCTGTTAGGGTCGCACAGAAATCCCTCGGAATGGGAAAACGGGTCATTTTCGTGTTGCCACAATTGGCATACGAACGGCATGAAACTTCCAGAGGCATTTGCAGCAGAAATGCATGTGCACTCAAAAACGTGAATATTTTTTCACGGATAGACCCCGTCAAACGCTCGAATTTGGCGGGGATGTTTCTCTTGTGGGTCACGGGGCTGTTCGGCTCGCACAGAACTCCCTTGGTCCACCTGATTCGTGCATACAGGCAGCAACTAAAACTCTGTAAACCTGCTGTGAGGACATCTAAACAGTGGACCAGTGAGGCTGTGGAAGATTTGCGGGCGTGCTTAGACTGTACTGACTGGGATATGTTCACGACTGCTACCAATAGTCTGGATGAACTCACAGAGGCTGTGTACATCAGCTTCTGTGAGGACTGCTGTATCCCAACACGTACCAGGGTGAACTTTAACAACAACAAGCCCTGGTTCTCAGCAAAGCTCAAAAGGTTGAGGTTGGAGAAGGAGGAAGCGTTTAGGAGTGGGGATAGAGACAGATTCAAGGAGTCGAAGAACAGGTTTAGCAAAGCGGTGAGAGAGGCTAAACGACTGTACTCAGAGACACTAAAACACCAGTTCTCTACTAACGACGCTGCTTCTGTCTGCCAAAGGGCTCAGGCACATCACCAACTACAAACCCAGAGCGCCCCACACCACTAACGACTCCCGCCTAGCCAACGACCTGAACGAGTTCTACCGTAGATTTGAAAGACAATTGGACTGTCCTGAACCACCCCTTCCCACCCAAGAGGCCCCATCCCCCACCCATACTACAGAAACGACTCTCTCCTTTCAGGAGGGAGAAGTTAATGGGCTTTTCAAGAGGCAGAATCCACGCAAAGCAGCCGGGCCGGACTCTGTCTCTCCAGCCACCCTCAGGCACTGCGCTGGCCAGCTGTCTCCGGTGTTCACCAACATCTTTAACACCTCCCTGGAGACATGCCATGTACCAGCCTGTCTCAAGTCCTCCACCATCATCGCTGTGCCCAAAAAGCTAAGGCCAACAGGACTAAATGATTACAGACCGGTCGCCCTTACATCTGTGGTAATGAAGTCTTTTGAGCGCCTGCTCCTGGCACACCTCAAAGCCATCACAGACCCTCTCCTGGACCCCCTTCAGTTTGCCTACAGAGCCAACAGGTCTGTGGACGACGCAGTTAACATGGCCCTCCACTTCACCCTACAGCATGTGGACGCCCCAGCATCCTACGCCAGGATCCTGTTTGTGGACTTCAGCTC
>NW_027422652.1:182500-185000 GCF_048934315.1 Petromyzon marinus | reverse complement strand
CGTACGAACCGCATGAAACTTCCAGAGGCATTTGCAGCAGGAATGCATGTGCACTCAAAAACTTCTATATGTTTCACGGATAGACCCCGTGAAACGCTAGAAATTGGCGGGGATGTGTCTCTTGTGGCTCACGGGGCTGTTAGGGTGGCACAGAACTCCCTCGGAATGGGAAAAGGGGTCATTTTCGTGTTGCCACATTGCATAGGAACGCCATGAAACTTCCAGAGGCATTTGCAGCAGAAAGGCACGTGCACTCAAAAATTTTAATATTTTTCACGCATAGACCCCGTCAAACGCTAGAAGTTGGCGGGGATGTCTCTCTTGTGGCTCACGGGGCTGTTAGGGTCGCACAGAAATGCCTCGGAATGGGAAAACGGGTCATTTTTGTGTGGCCACATTGCATAGGAACGGCATGAAACTTCCAGAGGCATTTGCAGCAGGAATGCATGTGCACTCAAAAACGTCTATATTTTTCACGGATAGACCCCGTGAAACGCTATAAATTGGCGGGGATGTCTCTCTTGTGGCTCACGGGCGCTGTTAGTTAGGGTCGCACAGAAATCCCTCGGAATGGGAAAAGGGGTCATTTTCGTGTTGCCACATTGCGTACGAACGGCATGAAACTTCCAGAGGCATCTGCAGCAGAAATGCATGTGCACTCAAAAACGTCTATATTTTTCACGGATAGACCCCGTGAAACGCTAGAAATTGGCGGGGATGTGTCTCTTGTGGCTCACGGGGCTGTTAGGGTCGCACAGAAATCCCTCGGAATGGGAAAACGGGTCATTTTCGTGTTGCCACAATTGGCATACGAACGGCATGAAACTTCCAGAGGCATTTGCAGCAGAAATGCATGTGCACTCAAAAACGTGAATATTTTTTCACGGATAGACCCCGTCAAACGCTCGAATTTGGCGGGGATGTTTCTCTTGTGGGTCACGGGGCTGTTCGGCTCGCACAGAACTCCCTTGGTCCACCTGATTCGTGCATACAGGCAGCAACTAAAACTCTGTAAACCTGCTGTGAGGACATCTAAACAGTGGACCAGTGAGGCTGTGGAAGATTTGCGGGCGTGCTTAGACTGTACTGACTGGGATATGTTCACGACTGCTACCAATAGTCTGGATGAACTCACAGAGGCTGTGTACATCAGCTTCTGTGAGGACTGCTGTATCCCAACACGTACCAGGGTGAACTTTAACAACAACAAGCCCTGGTTCTCAGCAAAGCTCAAAAGGTTGAGGTTGGAGAAGGAGGAAGCGTTTAGGAGTGGGGATAGAGACAGATTCAAGGAGTCGAAGAACAGGTTTAGCAAAGCGGTGAGAGAGGCTAAACGACTGTACTCAGAGACACTAAAACACCAGTTCTCTACTAACGACGCTGCTTCTGTCTGCCAAAGGGCTCAGGCACATCACCAACTACAAACCCAGAGCGCCCCACACCACTAACGACTCCCGCCTAGCCAACGACCTGAACGAGTTCTACCGTAGATTTGAAAGACAATTGGACTGTCCTGAACCACCCCTTCCCACCCAAGAGGCCCCATCCCCCACCCATACTACAGAAACGACTCTCTCCTTTCAGGAGGGAGAAGTTAATGGGCTTTTCAAGAGGCAGAATCCACGCAAAGCAGCCGGGCCGGACTCTGTCTCTCCAGCCACCCTCAGGCACTGCGCTGGCCAGCTGTCTCCGGTGTTCACCAACATCTTTAACACCTCCCTGGAGACATGCCATGTACCAGCCTGTCTCAAGTCCTCCACCATCATCGCTGTGCCCAAAAAGCTAAGGCCAACAGGACTAAATGATTACAGACCGGTCGCCCTTACATCTGTGGTAATGAAGTCTTTTGAGCGCCTGCTCCTGGCACACCTCAAAGCCATCACAGACCCTCTCCTGGACCCCCTTCAGTTTGCCTACAGAGCCAACAGGTCTGTGGACGACGCAGTTAACATGGCCCTCCACTTCACCCTACAGCATGTGGACGCCCCAGCATCCTACGCCAGGATCCTGTTTGTGGACTTCAGCTCTGCCTTCAACACCATCATCCCTGCCCTGCTTCAGGACAAGCTCTTCCAGCTGAACGTGCCCTACTCCACCTGCAGGTGGATCACAGACTTCCTCTCTGACAGGAAGCAGTGCGTTAAGCCGGGAACAGAAGTCTCTGACTCCAGGTCCATCAGCACGGGAACTCCTCAGGGCTGCGTCCTTTGCCCACTGCTCTTCTCCCTGTATACCAACAGCTGCGCCTCCAATCATCTGTCCGTCAAACTCTTGAAGTTTGTCGGACGACACCACCCTCATTGGGCTGATCTCTGGTGGGGATGAGTCTGACTATAGGTGGGAAGCTGACAACCTGGTGACCTGGTGTAGCCAGAACAACTTAGAGCTAAATGCTCTAAGGACAGTTGAGATGGTTGTGGACTTCAGGAAGAATACAGCCCCACTCACCGCCATCACCCTGTTAGACTCCGCAGTCAAAATTGTGGAGTCCTTCCGCTTC
>NW_027422652.1:147500-150000 GCF_048934315.1 Petromyzon marinus | reverse complement strand
GGCTCACGGGGCTGTTAGGGTGGCACAGAAATCCCTCGGAATGGGAAAACGGGTCATTTTCGTGTTGCCACATTGCATGCGAACGGCATGAAACTTCCAGAGGCATTTGCAGCAGGAATGCATGTGCAGTCAAAAAAGTGAATATTTTTCACGGATAGACCCCGTGAAACGCTAGAAATTGGCGGCGATGTCTCTCTTGTGGCTCACGGGGCTGTTAGGGTGGCACAGAAATCCCTCGGAATGGGAAAACGGGTCATTTTCGTGTCGCCACATTGCATGCGAACCGCATGAAACTTCCAGAGGCATTTGCAGCAGAAATGCATGTGCAGTCAAAAAATTGAATATTTTTCACGGATAGACCCCGTGAAACGCTAGAAATTGGCGGGGATGTGTCTCTTGTGGCTCACGGGGCTGTTAGGGTGGCACAGAAATCCCTCGGAATGGGAAAAAACGGGTCATTTTCGTGTCGCCACATTGCATGCGAACCGCATGAAACTTCCAGAGGCATTTGCAGCAGGAATGCATGTGCACTCAAAAAATGTGATATTTTTCACGGAGAGACCCCGTGAAACGCTAGAAGTGGGCGGGGATGTCTCTCTTGTGGCTCACGGGGCTGTTAGGGTGGCACAGAAATCCCTCGGAATGGGAAAACGGGTCATTTTCGTGTCGCCACATTGCATACGAACCGCATGAAACTTCCAGAGGCATTTGCAGCAGGAATGCATGTGCACTCAAAAAAGTGAATATTTCTCACGGATAGACCCCGTGATACGCTAGAAATTGGCGGGGATGTCTCTCTTGTGGCTCACGGGGCTGTTAGGGTGGCACAGAAATCCCTCGGAATGGGAAAACGGGTCATTTTCGTGTCGCCACATTGCATGCGAACCGCATGCAACTTCCAGAGGCATTTGCAGCAGAAATGCATGTGCAGTCAAAAAAAAATTGATATTTTTCACGGATAGACCCCGTGAAACGCTAGAAATTGGCGGGGATGTGTCTCTTGTGGCTCACGGGGCTGTTCGGGTCGCACAGAAATCCCTGGGAATGGGAAAACGGGTCATTTTCGTGTTGCCACATTGCGTACGAACCGCATGAAACTTCCAGAGGCATTTGCAGCAGGAATGCATGTGCACTCAAAAACTTCTATATGTTTCACGGATAGACCCCGTGAAACGCTAGAAATTGGCGGGGATGTGTCTCTTGTGGCTCACGGGGCTGTTAGGGTGGCACAGAACTCCCTCGGAATGGGAAAAGGGGTCATTTTCGTGTTGCCACATTGCATAGGAACGCCATGAAACTTCCAGAGGCATTTGCAGCAGAAAGGCACGTGCACTCAAAAATTTTAATATTTTTCACGCATAGACCCCGTCAAACGCTAGAAGTTGGCGGGGATGTCTCTCTTGTGGCTCACGGGGCTGTTAGGGTCGCACAGAAATGCCTCGGAATGGGAAAACGGGTCATTTTTGTGTGGCCACATTGCATAGGAACGGCATGAAACTTCCAGAGGCATTTGCAGCAGGAATGCATGTGCACTCAAAAACGTCTATATTTTTCACGGATAGACCCCGTGAAACGCTATAAATTGGCGGGGATGTCTCTCTTGTGGCTCACGGGCGCTGTTAGTTAGGGTCGCACAGAAATCCCTCGGAATGGGAAAAGGGGTCATTTTCGTGTTGCCACATTGCGTACGAACGGCATGAAACTTCCAGAGGCATCTGCAGCAGAAATGCATGTGCACTCAAAAACGTCTATATTTTTCACGGATAGACCCCGTGAAACGCTAGAAATTGGCGGGGATGTGTCTCTTGTGGCTCACGGGGCTGTTAGGGTCGCACAGAAATCCCTCGGAATGGGAAAACGGGTCATTTTCGTGTTGCCACAATTGGCATACGAACGGCATGAAACTTCCAGAGGCATTTGCAGCAGAAATGCATGTGCACTCAAAAACGTGAATATTTTTTCACGGATAGACCCCGTCAAACGCTCGAATTTGGCGGGGATGTTTCTCTTGTGGGTCACGGGGCTGTTCGGCTCGCACAGAACTCCCTTGGTCCACCTGATTCGTGCATACAGGCAGCAACTAAAACTCTGTAAACCTGCTGTGAGGACATCTAAACAGTGGACCAGTGAGGCTGTGGAAGATTTGCGGGCGTGCTTAGACTGTACTGACTGGGATATGTTCACGACTGCTACCAATAGTCTGGATGAACTCACAGAGGCTGTGTACATCAGCTTCTGTGAGGACTGCTGTATCCCAACACGTACCAGGGTGAACTTTAACAACAACAAGCCCTGGTTCTCAGCAAAGCTCAAAAGGTTGAGGTTGGAGAAGGAGGAAGCGTTTAGGAGTGGGGATAGAGACAGATTCAAGGAGTCGAAGAACAGGTTTAGCAAAGCGGTGAGAGAGGCTAAACGACTGTACTCAGAGACACTAAAACACCAGTTCTCTACTAACGACGCTGCTTCTGTCTGCCAAAGGGCTCAGGCACATCACCAACTA
>NW_027422652.1:135000-137500 GCF_048934315.1 Petromyzon marinus | reverse complement strand
TGCGAACCGCATGAAACTTCCAGAGGCATTTGCAGCAGGAATGCATGTGCACTCAAAAAATGTGATATTTTTCACGGAGAGACCCCGTGAAACGCTAGAAGTGGGCGGGGATGTCTCTCTTGTGGCTCACGGGGCTGTTAGGGTGGCACAGAAATCCCTCGGAATGGGAAAACGGGTCATTTTCGTGTCGCCACATTGCATACGAACCGCATGAAACTTCCAGAGGCATTTGCAGCAGGAATGCATGTGCACTCAAAAAAGTGAATATTTCTCACGGATAGACCCCGTGATACGCTAGAAATTGGCGGGGATGTCTCTCTTGTGGCTCACGGGGCTGTTAGGGTGGCACAGAAATCCCTCGGAATGGGAAAACGGGTCATTTTCGTGTCGCCACATTGCATGCGAACCGCATGCAACTTCCAGAGGCATTTGCAGCAGAAATGCATGTGCAGTCAAAAAAAAATTGATATTTTTCACGGATAGACCCCGTGAAACGCTAGAAATTGGCGGGGATGTGTCTCTTGTGGCTCACGGGGCTGTTCGGGTCGCACAGAAATCCCTGGGAATGGGAAAACGGGTCATTTTCGTGTTGCCACATTGCGTACGAACCGCATGAAACTTCCAGAGGCATTTGCAGCAGGAATGCATGTGCACTCAAAAACTTCTATATGTTTCACGGATAGACCCCGTGAAACGCTAGAAATTGGCGGGGATGTGTCTCTTGTGGCTCACGGGGCTGTTAGGGTGGCACAGAACTCCCTCGGAATGGGAAAAGGGGTCATTTTCGTGTTGCCACATTGCATAGGAACGCCATGAAACTTCCAGAGGCATTTGCAGCAGAAAGGCACGTGCACTCAAAAATTTTAATATTTTTCACGCATAGACCCCGTCAAACGCTAGAAGTTGGCGGGGATGTCTCTCTTGTGGCTCACGGGGCTGTTAGGGTCGCACAGAAATGCCTCGGAATGGGAAAACGGGTCATTTTTGTGTGGCCACATTGCATAGGAACGGCATGAAACTTCCAGAGGCATTTGCAGCAGGAATGCATGTGCACTCAAAAACGTCTATATTTTTCACGGATAGACCCCGTGAAACGCTATAAATTGGCGGGGATGTCTCTCTTGTGGCTCACGGGCGCTGTTAGTTAGGGTCGCACAGAAATCCCTCGGAATGGGAAAAGGGGTCATTTTCGTGTTGCCACATTGCGTACGAACGGCATGAAACTTCCAGAGGCATCTGCAGCAGAAATGCATGTGCACTCAAAAACGTCTATATTTTTCACGGATAGACCCCGTGAAACGCTAGAAATTGGCGGGGATGTGTCTCTTGTGGCTCACGGGGCTGTTAGGGTCGCACAGAAATCCCTCGGAATGGGAAAACGGGTCATTTTCGTGTTGCCACAATTGGCATACGAACGGCATGAAACTTCCAGAGGCATTTGCAGCAGAAATGCATGTGCACTCAAAAACGTGAATATTTTTTCACGGATAGACCCCGTCAAACGCTCGAATTTGGCGGGGATGTTTCTCTTGTGGGTCACGGGGCTGTTCGGCTCGCACAGAACTCCCTTGGTCCACCTGATTCGTGCATACAGGCAGCAACTAAAACTCTGTAAACCTGCTGTGAGGACATCTAAACAGTGGACCAGTGAGGCTGTGGAAGATTTGCGGGCGTGCTTAGACTGTACTGACTGGGATATGTTCACGACTGCTACCAATAGTCTGGATGAACTCACAGAGGCTGTGTACATCAGCTTCTGTGAGGACTGCTGTATCCCAACACGTACCAGGGTGAACTTTAACAACAACAAGCCCTGGTTCTCAGCAAAGCTCAAAAGGTTGAGGTTGGAGAAGGAGGAAGCGTTTAGGAGTGGGGATAGAGACAGATTCAAGGAGTCGAAGAACAGGTTTAGCAAAGCGGTGAGAGAGGCTAAACGACTGTACTCAGAGACACTAAAACACCAGTTCTCTACTAACGACGCTGCTTCTGTCTGCCAAAGGGCTCAGGCACATCACCAACTACAAACCCAGAGCGCCCCACACCACTAACGACTCCCGCCTAGCCAACGACCTGAACGAGTTCTACCGTAGATTTGAAAGACAATTGGACTGTCCTGAACCACCCCTTCCCACCCAAGAGGCCCCATCCCCCACCCATACTACAGAAACGACTCTCTCCTTTCAGGAGGGAGAAGTTAATGGGCTTTTCAAGAGGCAGAATCCACGCAAAGCAGCCGGGCCGGACTCTGTCTCTCCAGCCACCCTCAGGCACTGCGCTGGCCAGCTGTCTCCGGTGTTCACCAACATCTTTAACACCTCCCTGGAGACATGCCATGTACCAGCCTGTCTCAAGTCCTCCACCATCATCGCTGTGCCCAAAAAGCTAAGGCCAACAGGACTAAATGATTACAGACCGGTCGCCCTTACATCTGTGGTAATGAAGTCTTTTGAGCGCCTGCTCCTGGCACACCTCAAAGCCATCACAGACCCTCTCCTGGACC
>NW_027422652.1:110000-112500 GCF_048934315.1 Petromyzon marinus | reverse complement strand
GGGCTGTTAGGGTGGCACAGAAATCCCTCGGAATGGGAAAACGGGTCATTTTCGTGTTGCCACATTGCATGCGAACGGCATGAAACTTCCAGAGGCATTTGCAGCAGGAATGCATGTGCAGTCAAAAAATGTGATATTTTTCACGGAGAGACCCCGTGAAACGCTAGAAGTGGGCGGGGATGTCTCTCTTGTGGCTCACGGGGCTGTTAGGGTGGCACAGAAATCCCTCGGAATGGGAAAACGGGTCATTTTCGTGTCGCCACATTGCATACGAACCGCATGAAACTTCCAGAGGCATTTGCAGCAGGAATGCATGTGCACTCAAAAAAGTGAATATTTCTCACGGATAGACCCCGTGATACGCTAGAAATTGGCGGGGATGTCTCTCTTGTGGCTCACGGGGCTGTTAGGGTGGCACAGAAATCCCTCGGAATGGGAAAACGGGTCATTTTCGTGTCGCCACATTGCATGCGAACCGCATGCAACTTCCAGAGGCATTTGCAGCAGAAATGCATGTGCAGTCAAAAAAAAAATGATATTTTTCACGGATAGACCCCGTGAAACGCTAGAAATTGGCGGGGATGTGTCTCTTGTGGCTCACGGGGCTGTTCGGGTCGCACAGAAATCCCTGGGAATGGGAAAACGGGTCATTTTCGTGTTGCCACATTGCGTACGAACCGCATGAAACTTCCAGAGGCATTTGCAGCAGGAATGCATGTGCACTCAAAAACTTCTATATGTTTCACGGATAGACCCCGTGAAACGCTAGAAATTGGCGGGGATGTGTCTCTTGTGGCTCACGGGGCTGTTAGGGTGGCACAGAACTCCCTCGGAATGGGAAAAGGGGTCATTTTCGTGTTGCCACATTGCATAGGAACGCCATGAAACTTCCAGAGGCATTTGCAGCAGAAAGGCACGTGCACTCAAAAATTTTAATATTTTTCACGCATAGACCCCGTCAAACGCTAGAAGTTGGCGGGGATGTCTCTCTTGTGGCTCACGGGGCTGTTAGGGTCGCACAGAAATGCCTCGGAATGGGAAAACGGGTCATTTTTGTGTGGCCACATTGCATAGGAACGGCATGAAACTTCCAGAGGCATTTGCAGCAGGAATGCATGTGCACTCAAAAACGTCTATATTTTTCACGGATAGACCCCGTGAAACGCTATAAATTGGCGGGGATGTCTCTCTTGTGGCTCACGGGCGCTGTTAGTTAGGGTCGCACAGAAATCCCTCGGAATGGGAAAAGGGGTCATTTTCGTGTTGCCACATTGCGTACGAACGGCATGAAACTTCCAGAGGCATCTGCAGCAGAAATGCATGTGCACTCAAAAACGTCTATATTTTTCACGGATAGACCCCGTGAAACGCTAGAAATTGGCGGGGATGTGTCTCTTGTGGCTCACGGGGCTGTTAGGGTCGCACAGAAATCCCTCGGAATGGGAAAACGGGTCATTTTCGTGTTGCCACAATTGGCATACGAACGGCATGAAACTTCCAGAGGCATTTGCAGCAGAAATGCATGTGCACTCAAAAACGTGAATATTTTTTCACGGATAGACCCCGTCAAACGCTCGAATTTGGCGGGGATGTTTCTCTTGTGGGTCACGGGGCTGTTCGGCTCGCACAGAACTCCCTTGGTCCACCTGATTCGTGCATACAGGCAGCAACTAAAACTCTGTAAACCTGCTGTGAGGACATCTAAACAGTGGACCAGTGAGGCTGTGGAAGATTTGCGGGCGTGCTTAGACTGTACTGACTGGGATATGTTCACGACTGCTACCAATAGTCTGGATGAACTCACAGAGGCTGTGTACATCAGCTTCTGTGAGGACTGCTGTATCCCAACACGTACCAGGGTGAACTTTAACAACAACAAGCCCTGGTTCTCAGCAAAGCTCAAAAGGTTGAGGTTGGAGAAGGAGGAAGCGTTTAGGAGTGGGGATAGAGACAGATTCAAGGAGTCGAAGAACAGGTTTAGCAAAGCGGTGAGAGAGGCTAAACGACTGTACTCAGAGACACTAAAACACCAGTTCTCTACTAACGACGCTGCTTCTGTCTGCCAAAGGGCTCAGGCACATCACCAACTACAAACCCAGAGCGCCCCACACCACTAACGACTCCCGCCTAGCCAACGACCTGAACGAGTTCTACCGTAGATTTGAAAGACAATTGGACTGTCCTGAACCACCCCTTCCCACCCAAGAGGCCCCATCCCCCACCCATACTACAGAAACGACTCTCTCCTTTCAGGAGGGAGAAGTTAATGGGCTTTTCAAGAGGCAGAATCCACGCAAAGCAGCCGGGCCGGACTCTGTCTCTCCAGCCACCCTCAGGCACTGCGCTGGCCAGCTGTCTCCGGTGTTCACCAACATCTTTAACACCTCCCTGGAGACATGCCATGTACCAGCCTGTCTCAAGTCCTCCACCATCATCGCTGTGCCCAAAAAGCTAAGGCCAACAGGACTAAATGATTACAGACCGGTCGCCCTTACATCTG
>NW_027422652.1:97500-100000 GCF_048934315.1 Petromyzon marinus | reverse complement strand
GCAACTTCCAGAGGCATTTGCAGCAGAAATGCATGTGCAGTCAAAAAAAAATTGATATTTTTCACGGATAGACCCCGTGAAACGCTAGAAATTGGCGGGGATGTGTCTCTTGTGGCTCACGGGGCTGTTCGGGTCGCACAGAAATCCCTGGGAATGGGAAAACGGGTCATTTTCGTGTTGCCACATTGCGTACGAACCGCATGAAACTTCCAGAGGCATTTGCAGCAGGAATGCATGTGCACTCAAAAACTTCTATATGTTTCACGGATAGACCCCGTGAAACGCTAGAAATTGGCGGGGATGTGTCTCTTGTGGCTCACGGGGCTGTTAGGGTGGCACAGAACTCCCTCGGAATGGGAAAAGGGGTCATTTTCGTGTTGCCACATTGCATAGGAACGCCATGAAACTTCCAGAGGCATTTGCAGCAGAAAGGCACGTGCACTCAAAAATTTTAATATTTTTCACGCATAGACCCCGTCAAACGCTAGAAGTTGGCGGGGATGTCTCTCTTGTGGCTCACGGGGCTGTTAGGGTCGCACAGAAATGCCTCGGAATGGGAAAACGGGTCATTTTTGTGTGGCCACATTGCATAGGAACGGCATGAAACTTCCAGAGGCATTTGCAGCAGGAATGCATGTGCACTCAAAAACGTCTATATTTTTCACGGATAGACCCCGTGAAACGCTATAAATTGGCGGGGATGTCTCTCTTGTGGCTCACGGGCGCTGTTAGTTAGGGTCGCACAGAAATCCCTCGGAATGGGAAAAGGGGTCATTTTCGTGTTGCCACATTGCGTACGAACGGCATGAAACTTCCAGAGGCATCTGCAGCAGAAATGCATGTGCACTCAAAAACGTCTATATTTTTCACGGATAGACCCCGTGAAACGCTAGAAATTGGCGGGGATGTGTCTCTTGTGGCTCACGGGGCTGTTAGGGTCGCACAGAAATCCCTCGGAATGGGAAAACGGGTCATTTTCGTGTTGCCACAATTGGCATACGAACGGCATGAAACTTCCAGAGGCATTTGCAGCAGAAATGCATGTGCACTCAAAAACGTGAATATTTTTTCACGGATAGACCCCGTCAAACGCTCGAATTTGGCGGGGATGTTTCTCTTGTGGGTCACGGGGCTGTTCGGCTCGCACAGAACTCCCTTGGTCCACCTGATTCGTGCATACAGGCAGCAACTAAAACTCTGTAAACCTGCTGTGAGGACATCTAAACAGTGGACCAGTGAGGCTGTGGAAGATTTGCGGGCGTGCTTAGACTGTACTGACTGGGATATGTTCACGACTGCTACCAATAGTCTGGATGAACTCACAGAGGCTGTGTACATCAGCTTCTGTGAGGACTGCTGTATCCCAACACGTACCAGGGTGAACTTTAACAACAACAAGCCCTGGTTCTCAGCAAAGCTCAAAAGGTTGAGGTTGGAGAAGGAGGAAGCGTTTAGGAGTGGGGATAGAGACAGATTCAAGGAGTCGAAGAACAGGTTTAGCAAAGCGGTGAGAGAGGCTAAACGACTGTACTCAGAGACACTAAAACACCAGTTCTCTACTAACGACGCTGCTTCTGTCTGCCAAAGGGCTCAGGCACATCACCAACTACAAACCCAGAGCGCCCCACACCACTAACGACTCCCGCCTAGCCAACGACCTGAACGAGTTCTACCGTAGATTTGAAAGACAATTGGACTGTCCTGAACCACCCCTTCCCACCCAAGAGGCCCCATCCCCCACCCATACTACAGAAACGACTCTCTCCTTTCAGGAGGGAGAAGTTAATGGGCTTTTCAAGAGGCAGAATCCACGCAAAGCAGCCGGGCCGGACTCTGTCTCTCCAGCCACCCTCAGGCACTGCGCTGGCCAGCTGTCTCCGGTGTTCACCAACATCTTTAACACCTCCCTGGAGACATGCCATGTACCAGCCTGTCTCAAGTCCTCCACCATCATCGCTGTGCCCAAAAAGCTAAGGCCAACAGGACTAAATGATTACAGACCGGTCGCCCTTACATCTGTGGTAATGAAGTCTTTTGAGCGCCTGCTCCTGGCACACCTCAAAGCCATCACAGACCCTCTCCTGGACCCCCTTCAGTTTGCCTACAGAGCCAACAGGTCTGTGGACGACGCAGTTAACATGGCCCTCCACTTCACCCTACAGCATGTGGACGCCCCAGCATCCTACGCCAGGATCCTGTTTGTGGACTTCAGCTCTGCCTTCAACACCATCATCCCTGCCCTGCTTCAGGACAAGCTCTTCCAGCTGAACGTGCCCTACTCCACCTGCAGGTGGATCACAGACTTCCTCTCTGACAGGAAGCAGTGCGTTAAGCCGGGAACAGAAGTCTCTGACTCCAGGTCCATCAGCACGGGAACTCCTCAGGGCTGCGTCCTTTGCCCACTGCTCTTCTCCCTGTATACCAACAGCTGCGCCTCCAATCATCTGTCCGTCAAACTCTTGAAGTTTGTCGGACGACACCACCCTCATTGGGCTGATCT
>NW_027422652.1:85000-87500 GCF_048934315.1 Petromyzon marinus | reverse complement strand
TTGCATGCGAACCGCATGAAACTTCCAGAGGCATTTGCAGCAGGAATGCATGTGCACTCAAAAAATGTGATATTTTTCACGGAGAGACCCCGTGAAACGCTAGAAGTGGGCGGGGATGTCTCTCTTGTGGCTCACGGGGCTGTTAGGGTGGCACAGAAATCCCTCGGAATGGGAAAACGGGTCATTTTCGTGTCGCCACATTGCATACGAACCGCATGAAACTTCCAGAGGCATTTGCAGCAGGAATGCATGTGCACTCAAAAAAGTGAATATTTCTCACGGATAGACCCCGTGATACGCTAGAAATTGGCGGGGATGTCTCTCTTGTGGCTCACGGGGCTGTTAGGGTGGCACAGAAATCCCTCGGAATGGGAAAACGGGTCATTTTTGTGTCGCCACATTGCATGCGAACCGCATGCAACTTCCAGAGGCATTTGCAGCAGAAATGCATGTGCAGTCAAAAAAAAATTGATATTTTTCACGGATAGACCCCGTGAAACGCTAGAAATTGGCGGGGATGTGTCTCTTGTGGCTCACGGGGCTGTTCGGGTCGCACAGAAATCCCTGGGAATGGGAAAACGGGTCATTTTCGTGTTGCCACATTGCGTACGAACCGCATGAAACTTCCAGAGGCATTTGCAGCAGGAATGCATGTGCACTCAAAAACTTCTATATGTTTCACGGATAGACCCCGTGAAACGCTAGAAATTGGCGGGGATGTGTCTCTTGTGGCTCACGGGGCTGTTAGGGTGGCACAGAACTCCCTCGGAATGGGAAAAGGGGTCATTTTCGTGTTGCCACATTGCATAGGAACGCCATGAAACTTCCAGAGGCATTTGCAGCAGAAAGGCACGTGCACTCAAAAATTTTAATATTTTTCACGCATAGACCCCGTCAAACGCTAGAAGTTGGCGGGGATGTCTCTCTTGTGGCTCACGGGGCTGTTAGGGTCGCACAGAAATGCCTCGGAATGGGAAAACGGGTCATTTTTGTGTGGCCACATTGCATAGGAACGGCATGAAACTTCCAGAGGCATTTGCAGCAGGAATGCATGTGCACTCAAAAACGTCTATATTTTTCACGGATAGACCCCGTGAAACGCTATAAATTGGCGGGGATGTCTCTCTTGTGGCTCACGGGCGCTGTTAGTTAGGGTCGCACAGAAATCCCTCGGAATGGGAAAAGGGGTCATTTTCGTGTTGCCACATTGCGTACGAACGGCATGAAACTTCCAGAGGCATCTGCAGCAGAAATGCATGTGCACTCAAAAACGTCTATATTTTTCACGGATAGACCCCGTGAAACGCTAGAAATTGGCGGGGATGTGTCTCTTGTGGCTCACGGGGCTGTTAGGGTCGCACAGAAATCCCTCGGAATGGGAAAACGGGTCATTTTCGTGTTGCCACAATTGGCATACGAACGGCATGAAACTTCCAGAGGCATTTGCAGCAGAAATGCATGTGCACTCAAAAACGTGAATATTTTTTCACGGATAGACCCCGTCAAACGCTCGAATTTGGCGGGGATGTTTCTCTTGTGGGTCACGGGGCTGTTCGGCTCGCACAGAACTCCCTTGGTCCACCTGATTCGTGCATACAGGCAGCAACTAAAACTCTGTAAACCTGCTGTGAGGACATCTAAACAGTGGACCAGTGAGGCTGTGGAAGATTTGCGGGCGTGCTTAGACTGTACTGACTGGGATATGTTCACGACTGCTACCAATAGTCTGGATGAACTCACAGAGGCTGTGTACATCAGCTTCTGTGAGGACTGCTGTATCCCAACACGTACCAGGGTGAACTTTAACAACAACAAGCCCTGGTTCTCAGCAAAGCTCAAAAGGTTGAGGTTGGAGAAGGAGGAAGCGTTTAGGAGTGGGGATAGAGACAGATTCAAGGAGTCGAAGAACAGGTTTAGCAAAGCGGTGAGAGAGGCTAAACGACTGTACTCAGAGACACTAAAACACCAGTTCTCTACTAACGACGCTGCTTCTGTCTGCCAAAGGGCTCAGGCACATCACCAACTACAAACCCAGAGCGCCCCACACCACTAACGACTCCCGCCTAGCCAACGACCTGAACGAGTTCTACCGTAGATTTGAAAGACAATTGGACTGTCCTGAACCACCCCTTCCCACCCAAGAGGCCCCATCCCCCACCCATACTACAGAAACGACTCTCTCCTTTCAGGAGGGAGAAGTTAATGGGCTTTTCAAGAGGCAGAATCCACGCAAAGCAGCCGGGCCGGACTCTGTCTCTCCAGCCACCCTCAGGCACTGCGCTGGCCAGCTGTCTCCGGTGTTCACCAACATCTTTAACACCTCCCTGGAGACATGCCATGTACCAGCCTGTCTCAAGTCCTCCACCATCATCGCTGTGCCCAAAAAGCTAAGGCCAACAGGACTAAATGATTACAGACCGGTCGCCCTTACATCTGTGGTAATGAAGTCTTTTGAGCGCCTGCTCCTGGCACACCTCAAAGCCATCACAGACCCTCTCCT
>NW_027422652.1:72500-75000 GCF_048934315.1 Petromyzon marinus | reverse complement strand
ATTTTTCACGGATAGACCCCGTGAAACGCTAGAAATTGGCGGGGATGTGTCTCTTGTGGCTCACGGGGCTGTTCGGGTCGCACAGAAATCCCTGGGAATGGGAAAACGGGTCATTTTCGTGTTGCCACATTGCGTACGAACCGCATGAAACTTCCAGAGGCATTTGCAGCAGGAATGCATGTGCACTCAAAAACTTCTATATGTTTCACGGATAGACCCCGTGAAACGCTAGAAATTGGCGGGGATGTGTCTCTTGTGGCTCACGGGGCTGTTAGGGTGGCACAGAACTCCCTCGGAATGGGAAAAGGGGTCATTTTCGTCTTGCCACATTGCATAGGAACGCCATGAAACTTCCAGAGGCATTTGCAGCAGAAAGGCACGTGCACTCAAAAATTTTAATATTTTTCACGCATAGACCCCGTCAAACGCTAGAAGTTGGCGGGGATGTCTCTCTTGTGGCTCACGGGGCTGTTAGGGTCGCACAGAAATGCCTCGGAATGGGAAAACGGGTCATTTTTGTGTGGCCACATTGCATAGGAACGGCATGAAACTTCCAGAGGCATTTGCAGCAGGAATGCATGTGCACTCAAAAACGTCTATATTTTTCACGGATAGACCCCGTGAAACGCTATAAATTGGCGGGGATGTCTCTCTTGTGGCTCACGGGCGCTGTTAGTTAGGGTCGCACAGAAATCCCTCGGAATGGGAAAAGGGGTCATTTTCGTGTTGCCACATTGCGTACGAACGGCATGAAACTTCCAGAGGCATCTGCAGCAGAAATGCATGTGCACTCAAAAACGTCTATATTTTTCACGGATAGACCCCGTGAAACGCTAGAAATTGGCGGGGATGTGTCTCTTGTGGCTCACGGGGCTGTTAGGGTCGCACAGAAATCCCTCGGAATGGGAAAACGGGTCATTTTCGTGTTGCCACAATTGGCATACGAACGGCATGAAACTTCCAGAGGCATTTGCAGCAGAAATGCATGTGCACTCAAAAACGTGAATATTTTTTCACGGATAGACCCCGTCAAACGCTCGAATTTGGCGGGGATGTTTCTCTTGTGGGTCACGGGGCTGTTCGGCTCGCACAGAACTCCCTTGGTCCACCTGATTCGTGCATACAGGCAGCAACTAAAACTCTGTAAACCTGCTGTGAGGACATCTAAACAGTGGACCAGTGAGGCTGTGGAAGATTTGCGGGCGTGCTTAGACTGTACTGACTGGGATATGTTCACGACTGCTACCAATAGTCTGGATGAACTCACAGAGGCTGTGTACATCAGCTTCTGTGAGGACTGCTGTATCCCAACACGTACCAGGGTGAACTTTAACAACAACAAGCCCTGGTTCTCAGCAAAGCTCAAAAGGTTGAGGTTGGAGAAGGAGGAAGCGTTTAGGAGTGGGGATAGAGACAGATTCAAGGAGTCGAAGAACAGGTTTAGCAAAGCGGTGAGAGAGGCTAAACGACTGTACTCAGAGACACTAAAACACCAGTTCTCTACTAACGACGCTGCTTCTGTCTGCCAAAGGGCTCAGGCACATCACCAACTACAAACCCAGAGCGCCCCACACCACTAACGACTCCCGCCTAGCCAACGACCTGAACGAGTTCTACCGTAGATTTGAAAGACAATTGGACTGTCCTGAACCACCCCTTCCCACCCAAGAGGCCCCATCCCCCACCCATACTACAGAAACGACTCTCTCCTTTCAGGAGGGAGAAGTTAATGGGCTTTTCAAGAGGCAGAATCCACGCAAAGCAGCCGGGCCGGACTCTGTCTCTCCAGCCACCCTCAGGCACTGCGCTGGCCAGCTGTCTCCGGTGTTCACCAACATCTTTAACACCTCCCTGGAGACATGCCATGTACCAGCCTGTCTCAAGTCCTCCACCATCATCGCTGTGCCCAAAAAGCTAAGGCCAACAGGACTAAATGATTACAGACCGGTCGCCCTTACATCTGTGGTAATGAAGTCTTTTGAGCGCCTGCTCCTGGCACACCTCAAAGCCATCACAGACCCTCTCCTGGACCCCCTTCAGTTTGCCTACAGAGCCAACAGGTCTGTGGACGACGCAGTTAACATGGCCCTCCACTTCACCCTACAGCATGTGGACGCCCCAGCATCCTACGCCAGGATCCTGTTTGTGGACTTCAGCTCTGCCTTCAACACCATCATCCCTGCCCTGCTTCAGGACAAGCTCTTCCAGCTGAACGTGCCCTACTCCACCTGCAGGTGGATCACAGACTTCCTCTCTGACAGGAAGCAGTGCGTTAAGCCGGGAACAGAAGTCTCTGACTCCAGGTCCATCAGCACGGGAACTCCTCAGGGCTGCGTCCTTTGCCCACTGCTCTTCTCCCTGTATACCAACAGCTGCGCCTCCAATCATCTGTCCGTCAAACTCTTGAAGTTTGTCGGACGACACCACCCTCATTGGGCTGATCTCTGGTGGGGATGAGTCTGACTATAGGTGGGAAGCTGACAACCTGGTGACCTGGTGT
>NW_027422652.1:65000-67500 GCF_048934315.1 Petromyzon marinus | reverse complement strand
TAAAAAAAACCAAGACTTCACCTTGGAAAATAACAAAATCTAATCTAAAACATCTTAAATAAAGCTTATTTGTAATCTTCTTTGTAGGCAGAAAATAGTAAGTTACAGGACTCTCGAACTGATGTTGTTCAAAAATAAAGAATTAAAATAACAAAGTCTAATCTATATAAGTGCTCTTGAATAAGCTTCGTGTAAAAAATAGCAATATAATAAAAATACCAAGTCTTCGTCTTGGAAAATAACAAAATCTAAAAGAAAGGTCTTCTTTATGGAAAATAGTAAAATAAGAATACCAAGACTTCACCTTGGAAAATAACAAAATCATCTTGAAAAAAGCTTATTTTTAATCTTCTTTGTAGGCAGAAAATAGTAAGGCGAAAATAAAGTCCCCTCTAAGCTCTAAAGTAACAAATACGACGTGTTAAAAAAAAAACTAACAATAAAAAAAAGAACCAAGACTTCGTCTTGGAAAATAACAATCTAAATTGTGAAAAATAGTAAAATGAAATAAAAACCGACTTCACCTTCGAAAATAACAAAATCAATCTAAAACAAATGACATCTTAAAACAAAACTATTATTTGTTTCGGAGGTTGTCTATGACTGTTCATAGACCGCATAATTTCCACAGAACATTCTCAGAATATCAAGAGAGAAAAGCAGCGTTCTGCGGGAAATCATCTTGGCCAGTGATGTCGTTCTGGGTTTGGTCAGGCCCAGGGAGGTAAGTACCTCGTTATTCTCAAGGGGCCACTTTCCTCTTGCCCCAACCGGGAATCCAAAGAATGTGACCTTGCTAGCCTTCGTCAGCACTTTGACTTGATCACCAAGAGAGGTATAGTACGAAACTTTGTGCGAGGCAGCATCTGACAAGGTATTCTTTGAAAGCTCAAAACGGACGGTGACATCGATCACAACCGCCTCCTCATCTTTTGCAAACACGAGGTCAGGCTTTCTCATCTCTCCCGTCTCGGATATGAACCGTGGCTCTTTGTATACAGACCAGCCCAATCTAGCCGCTTCGTCTGCCAGAATGTTACTGATCTTGTTATGTCGCGCAATTCTTGCTTTCTGTACTGCAGGACATTGACCGAGAATGTGCGAAAGGGACTCGAGTCTGGCAGAGCATTTCCTGCAGGAACGTAAGGCCCCATCTCTGCCTCTGTTCAAGCTTTCTCTTGTTGGGTAAATATTTGCCCTTAGTTGTAGTGCTGCGATAAAGAAGCATTGTTTAAAGCCGCACCATGGCCTCAACCAAGCATTACTGATTCTATCATGCGCAAAGTTTACAATGCCCCTTCCTTGAACCGGCTTTTCGCACCATCTCTGAAATTCATGCTCCCTCCAATCGCAGGGTCTCGGATATACAGGTTCTTTTGACACCGAGTCCCTGAGAACGAATGTTGGGATTGCATCACTGTCACCCCCTGCTCGTACCCACAAATTACGGTATTCTTCCTCCATACCCTGCGAGGACACAATATTACGGGTGATAGCATCGGACGAGTTTGCTATACGTTGCAGCCTTCTAACTTGAACCGAAGGGATTGTTTTTTCCAGTTTCAAGATGGCAAGGCCTCCGTCTCGGGCTCTGGCATATAACAGTCCATCACAAGTTGAAGCGGGAAGGTGGAGCCATCCTTTTACCGCCTTTCTAATCTCTTGGTCCAACCCACGGAGAGTTGATTGCTTGCAGTCCGAGTGGTCTGCAGGATATAACAATCTGGGTAGGGCATAGGCATTGAGTAGTTCAACCTTCTGAGTTGGCTTCAGAGGCGCCTCATCGATTTTCGAGATCCATGTCTTTAGCTGACAATGTAGATCAGGCTGTATAGTGCCAGTCCAAGGGCCAATTTTCAGACCAAGGTATTTCGTTGATTCATCAGGTTGGATCATATGGACATCTTTATTTTTGATAGTCCATGGGTCGCAGTTGTTCACCGTATATGAATCTTTGGTTGGGCTTATCATGAAGCCCTGGCACTTTCTGGCCTGAACCTCCAATCCCGATAGCCCACAAAATGATTCCAAGATCGCTAGATTGGCGGCCATACCAACCCAAGATTCGCTCACCAACACCAAATCATCAGCAAATGCAAGAGCTGTCACGTGGTCGGTATCAATGGAGTACCCAACTCCGTGTGACTCTAGGGTGCATATCAAAGGGTCCATGGCAAGATTGAAGAGCAGGGGTGACATGGGGTCACCCTGTTTGACACCAACACGTATGCTAATTTCTCGAGTCGACTCGCCATTGCTTTTGAACGAGGTCGTACACCGATCGTAGGCGTTCTGGATGATGCCCACCACGTGTTCATCTACTTTCTTGTGCCTTAACACCCATAAAATATGAGCATGCGAAACCGAGTCAAAAGCTTTCGCTATGTCGATGAACATGACAGCCAACGGCCTGTGCAATTTCTTAGCGTGTCTCATAAGGTCCTGTAGCACCTTAAGATTTTCAGAGCAGCCAGATGCCGCTATAAAACCACGCTGCCTT
>NW_027422652.1:45000-50000 GCF_048934315.1 Petromyzon marinus | reverse complement strand
ACTGGGATGCCGTGTATTATCGAATCCCTGCTGCCGTGCATCAATGGCAACACGGAGTAGAGTCGGTAAGGTTACCGGATTCTCGAACTGATGTACTCCAAAAAATAAAGAATTAAAATAACAAAGTCTAATCTATATAAGTAATGTTGAATAAAGCTTATTTTTAATCTTCTTTGAAGGCAGAAAATAGTAAGGTAAAAATAAAGTCCTCTCTATGCTCTGAAGTAACATATAAAAAAAACTAGCAATAAAAAAAATACCAAGTCTTCGTCTTGGAAAATAACAAAATCTAAAAGAAAAATCTTCTTTGTGGAAAATAGTAAAATAAAAAAACCAAGTCTTCACCTTGGAAAATAACAAAATCTAATCTAAAACATCTTAAATAAAGCTTGTCTGTAGTCTTCTTTGTAGGCAGAAAAAAGTACGTTACAGGACTCTCAAACTGATGTATTCCAAAAATAAAGAATTAAAATAACAAATTCTAATCTATATAAGCGCTCTTGAATAAAGCAGTGTAAAAAAAAAAATAGCAATATAAAAAAAACCAAGTCTTCGTCTTGGAAAATAACAAAATCTAAAAGAAAAGAAAAGTCTTCTTTGTGGAAAATAGTAAAATAAAAAAACCAAGACTTCACCTTGGAAAATAACAAAATCTAATCTAAAACATCTTAAATAAACTTATTTGTAATCTTCTTTGTAGGCAGAAAATAGTAAGTTACAGGACTCTCGAACTGATGTAGTCCAAAAATAAAGAATTAAAATAACAAAGACCAATCTATATAAGTGCTCTTGAATAGGCTTCGTGTAAAAAAAATAGCAATAAAAAAATACCAAGTCTTCGTCTTGGAAAATAACAAAATCTAAAAGAAAAGTCTTCTTTGTGGAAAATAGTAAAATAAAAAAACCAAGACTTCACCTTGGAAAATAACAAAATCTAATCTAAAACATCTTAAATAAAGCTGGTTTGTAGTCTTCTCTCGAATTGATGTAGTGCAAAAATAAAGAATTAAAATAACAAAGTCTAATCTATATAAGTGCTCTTGAATAAAGCTTCCTGTAAAAAAATAGCAAAAAAATACCAAGTCTTCGTCTTGGAAAATAACAAAATCTAAAAGAAAAGAAAAGTCTTCTTTGTGGAAAATAGTAAAATAAAAAAACCAAGACTTCACCTTGGAAAATAACAAAATCTAATCTAAAACATCTTAAATAAAGCTTATTTGTAATCTTCTTTGTAGGCGGAAAATAGTAAGTTACAGGACTCTCGAACTGATGTAGTCCAAAAATAAAGAATTAAAATAACAAAGTCTAATCTATATAAGTGCTCTTGAATAAGTTTCGTGTAAAAAAATGGCAATATAATAAAAATACCAAGTCTTCGTCTTGGAAAATAACAAAATCTAAAAGAAAGGTCTTCTTTATGGAAAATAGTAAAATAAGAATACCAAGACTTCACCTTGGAAAATAACAAAACCATCTTGAAAAAAGCTTATTTTTAATCTTCTTTGTAGGCAGAAAATAGTAAGGCGAAAATAAAGTCCCCTCTAAGCTCTAAAGTAACAAATACGACGTGTTAAAAAAAAAAAAACTAACAATAAAAAAAAGAACCAAGACTTCGTCTTGGAAAATAACAATCTAAATTGTGGAAAATAGTAAAATGAAATAAAAACCGACTTCACCTTCGAAAATAACAAAATCAATCTAAAACAAATGACATCTTAAAACAAAACTATTATTTGTTTCGGAGGTTGTCTATGACTGTTCATAGACCGCATAATTTCCACAGAACATTCTCAGAATATCAAGAGAGAAAAGCAGCGTTCTGCGGGAAATCATCTTGGCCAGTGATGTCGTTCTGGGTTTGGTCAGGCCCAGGGAGGTAAGTACCTCGTTATTCTCAAGGGGCCACTTTCCTCTTGCCCCAACCGGGAATCCAAAGAATGTGACCTTGCTAGCCTTCGTCAGCACTTTGACTTGATCACCAAGAGGGGTATAGTACGAAACTTTGTGCGAGGCAGCATCTGACAAGGTATTCTTTGAAAGCTCAAAACGGACGGTGACATCGATCACAACCGCCTCCTCATCTTTTGCAAACACGAGGTCAGGCTTTCTCATCTCTCCCGTCTCGGATATGAACCGTGGCTCTTTGTATACAGACCAGCCCAATCTAGCCGCTTCGTCTGCCAGAATGTTACTGATCTTGTTATGTCGCGCAATTCTTGCTTTCTGTACTGCAGGACATTGACCGAGAATGTGCGAAAGGGACTCGAGTCTGGCAGAGCATTTCCTGCAGGAACGTAAGGCCCCATCTCTGCCTCTGTTCAAGCTTTCTCTTGTTGGGTAAATATTTGCCCTTAGTTGTAGTGCTGCGATAAAGAAGCATTGTTTAAAGCCGCACCATGGCCTCAACCAAGCATTACTGATTCTATCATGCGCAAAGTTTACAATGCCCCTTCCTTGAACCGGCTTTTCGCACCATCTCTGAAATTCATGCTCCCTCCAATCGCAGGGTCTCGGATATATAGGTTCTTTTGACACCGAGTCCCTGAGAACGAATGTTGGGATTGCATCACTGTCACCCCCTGCTCGTACCCACAAATTACGGTATTCTTCCTCCATACCCTGCGAGGACACAATATTACGGGTGATAGCATCGGACGAGTTTGCTATACGTTGCAGCCTTCTAACTTGAACCGAAGGGATTGTTTTTTCCAGTTTCAAGATGGCAAGGCCTCCGTCTCGGGCTCTGGCATATAACAGTCCATCACAAGTTGAAGCGGGAAGGTGGAGCCATCCTTTTACCGCCTTTCTAATCTCTTGGTCCAACCCACGGAGAGTTGATTGCTTGCAGTCCGAGTGGTCTGCAGGATATAACAATCTGGGTAGGGCATAGGCATTGAGTAGTTCAACCTTCTGAGTTGGCTTCAGAGGCGCCTCATCGATTTTCGAGATCCATGTCTTTAGCTGACAATGTAGATCAGGCTGTATAGTGCCAGTCCAAGGGCCAATTTTCAGACCAAGGTATTTCGTTGATTCATCAGGTTGGATCATATGGACATCTTTATTTTTGATAGTCCATGGGTCGCAGTTGTTCACCGTATATGAATCTTTGGTTGGGCTTATCATGAAGCCCTGGCACTTTCTGGCCTGAACCTCCAATCCCGATAGCCCACAAAATGATTCCAAGATCGCTAGATTGGCGGCCATACCAACCCAAGATTCGCTCACCAACACCAAATCATCAGCAAACGCAAGAGCTGTCACGTGGTCGGTATCAATGGAGTACCCAACTCCGTGTGACTCTAGGGTGCATATCAAAGGGTCCATGGCAAGATTGAAGAGCAGGGGTGACATGGGGTCACCCTGTTTGACACCAACACGTATGCTAATTTCTCGAGTCGACTCGCCATTGCTTTTGAACGAGGTCGTACACCGATCGTAGGCGTTCTGGATGATGCCCACCACGTGTTCATCTACTTTCTTGTGCCTTAACACCCATAAAATATGAGCATGCGAAACCGAGTCAAAAGCTTTCGCTATGTCGATAAACATGACAGCCAACGGCCTGTGCAATTTCTTAGCATGTCTCATAAGGTCCTGTAGCACCTTAAGATTTTCAGAGCAGCCAGATGCCGCTATAAAACCACGCTGCCTTGGGTTTAAGGGACAAGCACGAGCAAGACGTGCAGTCATTATTCTGGAAAATAATCTCAGAATCATTGAACCGATCGTTATTGGTCTCCAGTTCCCCAATTCTTTCAGCTTTTCATCGTCCATAACCTTAGGAATAAGAATCGTCCTATTCTTTTTCAACTCTTTGGGAATAATTCCTGTAATCATCCATGCATTAAATAGGGCTGTCAGTGTCCGACCCTCGGGGTCGGCAGCACAGATTGCAGCCCTTGTTAGGCCATCTGGCCCAGCTGCTGACGTTGGTTTAATGGCCCGTATGGCAGTCTGAACTTCCTCCACCGAAATTAGGGGCTCAAAGTATTCGTTATTTGCAACACCTGATGACTTAAATTGGCCCAGGCCATTGAATGGCAACACCTTCTCCCATTTTTCGCAGTAAAAACGATATACATCTGCGTTCGGGATTCGGCATTCATGACGTTCAGTGCCATCCAGGACTAAGGACGCAAGAAGAGAGCGGTTCTTAAAGAAGAGCTTCTGGTGCTTCATGAAGCTTCCTCGTTTTTCCGCTCTCTTCTTCATCCAAGATCGTGTGGGTAATATCCTGGGTTTAATAATGTCGTTCTCGGGTTTTGAACGTTTGCCTTTGTTTTTCACCAATCTCATCGGACAAAGCATCAATGCTGTGGCAGTTTCTACGAGGGCATCATGTTGGCCCTCGCCGTTAAGCCAAGCCTTTATTGCCTCCATTGCAGGCTTTTCCAGGGTCCCAGAATTCTCATTCGTAAGCCGCTCAGCTGCTTGAGCGAGTATGGATGAAGTCCCCGTTGTTACATTTGGTGGGGGAGACAATGTCTCAAGAGGCCTAGAAGAAAAATGTAAGCTGTCTGACATGGGGGCCCCTGTCTTTTTACTTAGGTCCCGTCTCTTGTCAGAGACTTGCTTGTTGGTCTTAGTCCCAAGCGCTTCAGCAATGATCTTATTGATATTCTTTTTCCCCTGAAACTGCAACTCTAGAAGGGCCAGCTGTTCTACTTCCTTCAAAGACCAGCAGCTACGGTGTACCCCTCTCTGCGAGGTACCCTTTATACCATCTTTAATCCTTTCCTCATTACGGGTGACTGGGTGAGCATGCCTCTTGTGCTGCGAAAGGCCACTTAGAGTCGCAAAGCGTGCCTGGCAACATTCACAGACCATTGGTAAGCTTTCCTCAGTTAACTTTATTCCCCCACATTTGGGGGCATGACAGGCAATCGATCGGTGGTTTGAGTTGGTTTTGTCACATTTAGCGCACTTAAACACCAGAGGAATGTCTCTGTGTTTGATGTTAAAATGTGCAACAAGTTCGGATGCTTTGCCCATGTGTTGTT